>NW_027096015.1:900000-1170567 GCF_040115645.1 Euwallacea fornicatus | reverse complement strand
TCTTCAACATGTGAAAAGTCACAAAAATTTTATGTTTGAGCTCATAAAGTACTATTTTTCGTGGAAACTCAAGATGATACAATCATGATGTGTTACGTCATGTTAAAGATCTCGTCGAGATGGTTCATTTGAGTCTTTGATTAAGAAATTTGGTCCTCATTGACCGAAGTTATCGAGCTTCAAAATGTGAAAAGTCACAAAACTTGTATGTTTGAGCTCATTAAGTACTTTTTTTCTTTGAAACTCAAGAAGATACAATCATGATGTGTAACGTCATGTTAAAAATCTCGTCGAGATGGTTCATTTGAGTATTTGATTAAGAAATTTGGTCCTCATTGACCGAAGTTATAGAGCTTCAACATGTGAAAAGTCACAAAAATTTTATGTTTGAGCTCATAAAGTACTATTTTTCGTTGAAACTCAAGATGATACAATCATGATGTGTTACGTCATGTTAAAGATCTCGTCGAGATGGTTCATTTGAGTCTTTGATTAAGAAATTTGGTCCTCATTGACCGAAGTTATCGAGCTTCAAAGTGTGAAAAGTCACAAAACTTGTATGTTTGAGCTCATAAAGTACTATTTTTCTTTGAAACTCAAGATGATACAATCATGATGTGTTACGTCATGTTAAAGATCTCGTCGAGATGGTTCATTTGAGTCTTTGATTAAGAAATTTGGTCCTCATTGACCGAAGTTATCTTGCTTCAACATGTGAAAAGTCACAAAACTTGTATGTTTGAGCTCATAAAGTACTATTTTTCGTTGGAAACTCAAGATGATACAATCATGATGTGTTACGTCATGTTAAAGATCTCGTCGAGATGGTTCATTTGAGTCTTTGATTAAGAAATTTGGTCCTCATTGACCGAAGTTATCGAGCTTCAACATGTGAAAAGTCACAAAAATTGTATGTTTGAGCTCATAAAGTACTATTTTTCTTTGAAACTCAAGAAGATACAATCATGATGTGTAACGTCATGTTAAAAATCTCGTCGAGATGGTTCATTTGAGTATTTGATTAAGAAATTTGGTCCTCATTGACCGAAGTTATCGAGCTTCAACATGTGAAAAGTCACAAAACTTGTATGTTTGAGCTCATTAAGTACTATTTTTCGTGGAAACTCAAGATGATACAATCATGATGTGTTACGTCATGTTAAAGAATCTCGTCGAGATGGTTCATTTGAGTCTTTGATTAAGAAATTTGGTCCTCATTGACCGAAGTTATCGAGCTTCAAAGTGTGAAAAGTCACAAAACTTGTATGTTTGAGCTCATTAAGTACTATTTTTCTTTGAAACTCAAGAAGATACAATCATGATGTGTAACGTCATGTTAAAAATCTCGTCGAGATGGTTCATTTGAGTATTTGATTAAGAAATTTGGTCCTCATTGACCGAAGTTATCGAGCTTCAACATGTGAAAAGTCACAAAAATTTTATGTTTGAGCTCATTAAGTACTATTTTTCTTTGAAACTCAAGAAGATACAATCATGATGTGTAACGTCATGTTAAAAATCTCGTCGAGATGGTTCATTTGAGTATTTGATTAAGAAATTTGGTCCTCATTGACCGAAGTTATCGAGCTTCAACATGTGAAAAGTCACAAAAATTTTATGTTTGAGCTCATAAAGTACTATTTTTCGTGGAAACTCAAGATGATACAATCATGATGTGTTACATCATGTTAAAGATCTCGTCGAGATGGTTCATTTGAGTCTTTGATTAAGAAATTTGGTCCTCATTGACCGAAGTTATCTTGCTTCAACATGTGAAAAGTCACAAAACTTGTATGTTTGAGCTCATAAAGTACTATTTTTCGTGGAAACTCAAGATGATACAATCATGATGTGTTACGTCATGTTAAAGATCTCGTCGAGATGGTTCATTTGAGTCTTTGATTAAGAAATTTGGTCCTCATTGACCGAAGTTATCGAGCTTCAACATGTGAAAAGTCACAAAAATTGTATGTTTGAGCTCATAAAGTACTATTTTTCGTGGAAACTCAAGATGATACAATCATGATGTGTTACGTCATGTTAAAGATCTCGTCGAGATGGTTCATTTGAGTCTTTGATTAAGAAATTTGGTCCTCATTGACCGAAGTTATCGAGCTTCAACATGTGAAAAGTCACAAAAATTGTATGTTTGAGCTCATAAAGTACTATTTTTCTTTGAAACTCAAGATGATACAATCATGATGTGTTACGTCATGTTAAAGATCTCGTCGAGATGGTTCATTTGAGTCTTTGATTAAGAAATTTGGTCCTCATTGACCGAAGTTATCGAGCTTCAAAATGTGAAAAGTCACAAAAATTGTATGTTTGAGCTCATAAAGTACTATTTTTCTTTGAAACTCAAGAAGATACAATCATGATGTGTAACGTCATGTTAAAAATCTCGTCGAGATGGTTCATTTGAGTATTTGATTAAGAAATTTGGTCCTCATTGACCGAAGTTATCGAGCTTCAAAATGTGAAAAGTCACAAAACTTGTATGTTTGAGCTCATTAAGTACTATTTTTCTTTGAAACTCAAGAAGATACAATCATGATGTGTAACGTCATGTTAAAAATCTCGTCGAGATGGTTCATTTGAGTATTTGATTAAGAAATTTGGTCCTCATTGACCGAAGTTATCGAGCTTCAAAATGTGAAAAGTCACAAAACTTGTATGTTTGAGCTCATTAAGTACTATTTTTCTTTGAAACTCAAGATGATACAATCATGATGTGTTACGTCATGTTAAAGATCTCGTCGAGATGGTTCATTTGAGTCTTTGATTAAGAAATTTGGTCCTCATTGACCGAAGTTATCGAGCTTCAAAATGTGAAAAGTCACAAAACTTGTATGTTTGAGCTCATTAAGTACTATTTTTCTTTGAAACTCAAGAAGATACAATCATGATGTGTAACGTCATGTTAAAAATCTCGTCGAGATGGTTCATTTGAGTCTTTGATTAAGAAATTTGGTCCTCATTGACCGAAGTTATCTTGCTTCAACATGTGAAAAGTCACAAAACTTGTATGTTTGAGCTCATAAAGTACTATTTTTCGTGGAAACTCAAGATGATACAATCATGATGTGTTACGTCATGTTAAAGATCTCGTCGAGATGGTTCATTTGAGTCTTTGATTAAGAAATTTGGTCCTCATTGACCGAAGTTATCGAGCTTCAACATGTGAAAAGTCACAAAAATTGTATGTTTGAGCTCATAAAGTACTATTTTTCGTGGAAACTCAAGATGATACAATCATGATGTGTTACGTCATGTTAAAGATCTCGTCGAGATGGTTCATTTGAGTCTTTGATTAAGAAATTTGGTCCTCATTGACCGAAGTTATCGAGCTTCAACATGTGAAAAGTCACAAAAATTGTATGTTTGAGCTCATAAAGTACTATTTTTCTTTGAAACTCAAGATGATACAATCATGATGTGTTACGTCATGTTAAAGATCTCGTCGAGATGGTTCATTTGAGTCTTTGATTAAGAAATTTGGTCCTCATTGACCGAAGTTATCGAGCTTCAAAATGTGAAAAGTCACAAAACTTGTATGTTTGAGCTCATTAAGTACTATTTTTCTTTGAAACTCAAGAAGATACAATCATGATGTGTAACGTCATGTTAAAAATCTCGTCGAGATGGTTCATTTGAGTCTTTGATTAAGAAATTTGGTCCTCATTGACCGAAGTTATCGAGCTTCAAAATGTGAAAAGTCACAAAACTTGTATGTTTGAGCTCATTAAGTACTATTTTTCTTTGAACCTCAAGAAGATACAATCATGATGTGTAACGTCATGTTAAAAATCTCGTCGAGATGGTTCATTTGAGTCTTTGATTAAGAAATTTGGTCCTCATTGACCGAAGTTATCGAGCTTCAAAATGTGAAAAGTCACAAAACTTGTATGTTTGAGCTGATTAAGTACTATTTTTCGTGGAAACTCTAGATGAAACAATCATGATGTGTATCATTATGTAAAAGATCTCGTCGAGATGGTTCATTTGAGTCTTTGATTAAGAAATTTGGTCCTCATTGACCGAAGTTATCGAGCTTCAAAATGTGAAAAGTCACAAAACTTGTATGTTTGAGCTCATTAAGTACTTTTTTCTTTGAAACTCAAGAAGATACAATCATGATGTGTAACGTCATGTTAAAAATCTCGTCGAGATGGTTCATTTGAGTATTTGATTAAGAAATTTGGTCCTCATTGACCGAAGTTATAGAGCTTCAACATGTGAAAAGTCACAAAAATTTTATGTTTGAGCTCATAAAGTACTATTTTTCGTGGAAACTCAAGATGATACAATCATGATGTGTTACGTCATGTTAAAGATCTCGTCGAGATGGTTCATTTGAGTCTTTGATTAAGAAATTTGGTCCTCATTGACCGAAGTTATCGAGCTTCAAAGTGTGAAAAGTCACAAAACTTGTATGTTTGAGCTCATAAAGTACTATTTTTCTTTGAAACTCAAGATGATACAATCATGATGTGTTACGTCATGTTAAAGATCTCGTCGAGATGGTTCATTTGAGTCTTTGATTAAGAAATTTGGTCCTCATTGACCGAAGTTATCTTGCTTCAACATGTGAAAAGTCACAAAACTTGTATGTTTGAGCTCATAAAGTACTATTTTTCGTGGAAACTCAAGATGATACAATCATGATGTGTTACGTCATGTTAAAGATCTCGTCGAGATGGTTCATTTGAGTCTTTGATTAAGAAATTTGGTCCTCATTGACCGAAGTTATCGAGCTTCAACATGTGAAAAGTCACAAAAATTGTATGTTTGAGCTCATAAAGTACTATTTTTCTTTGAAACTCAAGAAGATACAATCATGATGTGTAACGTCATGTTAAAAATCTCGTCGAGATGGTTCATTTGAGTATTTGATTAAGAAATTTGGTCCTCATTGACCGAAGTTATCGAGCTTCAACATGTGAAAAGTCACAAAACTTGTATGTTTGAGCTCATTAAGTACTATTTTTCGTGGAAACTCAAGATGATACAATCATGATGTGTTACGTCATGTTAAAGATCTCGTCGAGATGGTTCATTTGAGTCTTTGATTAAGAAATTTGGTCCTCATTGACCGAAGTTATCGAGCTTCAAAGTGTGAAAAGTCACAAAACTTGTATGTTTGAGCTCATTAAGTACTATTTTTCTTTGAAACTCAAGAAGATACAATCATGATGTGTAACGTCATGTTAAAAATCTCGTCGAGATGGTTCATTTGAGTCTTTGATTAAGAAATTTGGTCCTCATTGACCGAAGTTATCGAGCTTCAAAATGTGAAAAGTCACAAAACTTGTATGTTTGAGCTCATTAAGTACTTTTTTCTTTGAAACTCAAGAAGATACAATCATGATGTGTAACGTCATGTTAAAAATCTCGTCGAGATGGTTCATTTGAGTATTTGATTAAGAAATTTGGTCCTCATTGACCGAAGTTATAGAGCTTCAACATGTGAAAAGTCACAAAAATTTTATGTTTGAGCTCATAAAGTACTATTTTTCGTGGAAACTCAAGATGATACAATCATGATGTGTTACGTCATGTTAAAGATCTCGTCGAGATGGTTCATTTGAGTCTTTGATTAAGAAATTTGGTCCTCATTGACCGAAGTTATCGAGCTTCAAAGTGTGAAAAGTCACAAAACTTGTATGTTTGAGCTCATAAAGTACTATTTTTCGTGGAAACTCAAGATGATACAATCATGATGTGTTACGTCATGTTAAAGATCTCGTCGAGATGGTTCATTTGAGTCTTTGATTAAGAAATTTGGTCCTCATTGACCGAAGTTATCGAGCTTCAACATGTGAAAAGTCACAAAAATTGTATGTTTGAGCTCATAAAGTACTATTTTTCTTTGAAACTCAAGATGATACAATCATGATGTGTTACGTCATGTTAAAGATCTCGTCGAGATGGTTCATTTGAGTCTTTGATTAAGAAATTTGGTCCTCATTGACCGAAGTTATCGAGCTTCAAAATGTGAAAAGTCACAAAACTTGTATGTTTGAGCTGATTAAGTACTATTTTTCGTGGAAACTCAAGATGATACAATCATGATGTGTATCATTATGTAAAAGATCTCGTCGAGATGGTTCATTTGAGTCTTTGATTAAGAAATTTGGTCCTCATGGACCGAAGTTATCGAGCTTCAAAATGTGAAAAGTCACAAAACTTGTATGTTTGAGCTCATTAAGTACTATTTTTCTTTGAAACTCAAGAAGATACAATCATGATGTGTAACGTCATGTTAAAAATCTCGTCGAGATGGTTCATTTGAGTATTTGATTAAGAAATTTGGTCCTCATTGACCGAAGTTATCTTGCTTCAATATGTGAAAAGTCACAAAACTTGTATGTTTGAGCTCATAAAGTACTATTTTTCGTGGAAACTCAAGATGATACAATCATGATATGTATCATTATGTTAAAGATCTCGTCGAGATGGTTCATTTGAGTCTTTGATTAAGAAATTTGGTCCTCATTGACCGAAGTTATAGAGCTTCAAAGTGTGAAAAGTCACAAAACTTGTATGTTTGAGCTCATAAAGTACTATTTTTCTTTGAAACTCAAGATGATACAATCATGATGTGTTACGTCATGTTAAAGATCTCGTCGAGATGGTTCATTTGAGTCTTTGATTAAGAAATTTGGTCCTCATTGACCGAAGTTATCGAGCTTCAAAGTGTGAAAAGTCACAAAACTTGTATGTTTGAGCTCATAAAGTACTATTTTTCGTGGAAACTCAAGATGATACAATCATGATGTGTATCATTATGTTAAAGATCTCGTCGAGATGGTTCATTTGAGTCTTTGATTAAGAAATTTGGTCCTCATTGACCGAAGTTATCGAGCTTCAAAGTGTGAAAAGTCACAAAACTTGTATGTTTGAGCTCATAAAGTACTATTTTTCGTGGAAACTCAAGATGATACAATCATGATGTGTTACGTCATGTTAAAGATCTCGTCGAGATGGTTCATTTGAGTCTTTGATTAAGAAATTTGGTCCTCATTGACCGAAGTTATCGAGCTTCAAAATGTGAAAAGTCACAAAACTTGTATGTTTGAGCTCATTAAGTACTTTTTTCTTTGAAACTCAAGAAGATACAATCATGATGTGTAACGTCATGTTAAAAATCTCGTCGAGATGGTTCATTTGAGTATTTGATTAAGAAATTTGGTCCTCATTGACCGAAGTTATAGAGCTTCAACATGTGAAAAGTCACACAACTTGTATGTTTGAGCTCATAAAGTACTATTTTTCGTGGAAACTCAAGATGATACAATCATGATGTGTTACGTCATGTTAAAGATCTCGTCGAGATGGTTCATTTGAGTCTTTGATTAAGAAATTTGGTCCTCATTGACCGAAGTTATCGAGCTTCAAAGTGTGAAAAGTCACACAACTTGTATGTTTGAGCTCATAAAGTACTATTTTTCGTGGAAACTCAAGATGATACAATCATGATGTGTTACGTCATGTTAAAGATCTCGTCGAGATGGTTCATTTGAGTCTTTGATTAAGAAATTTGGTCCTCATTGACCGAAGTTATCGAGCTTCAAAATATGAAAAGTCACAAAACTTGTATGTTTGAGCTGATTATGTACTATTTTTCGTGGAAACTCAAGATGATACAATCATGATGTGTTACGTCATGTTAAAGATCTCGTCGAGATGGTTCATTTGAGTCTTTGATTAAGAAATTTGGTCCTCATTGACCGAAGTTATCGAGCTTCAAAATGTGAAAAGTCACAAAACTTGTATGTTTGAGCTCATTAAGTACTATTTTTCTTTGAAACTCAAGAAGATACAATCATGATGTGTAACGTCATGTTAAAAATCTCGTCGAGATGGTTCATTTGAGTATTTGATTAAGAAATTTGGTCCTCATTGACCGAAGTTATCGAGCTTCAACATGTGAAAAGTCACAAAAATTTTATGTTTGAGCTCATAAAGTACTATTTTTCGTGAAACTCAAGATGATACAATCATGATATGTATCATTATGTTAAAGATCTCGTCGAGATGGTTCATTTGAGTCTTTGATTAAGAAATTTGGTCCTCATTGACCGAAGTTATCGAGCTTCAACATGTGAAAAGTCACAAAACTTGTATGTTTGAGCTCATAAAGTACTATTTTTCGTGGAAACTCGAGATGATACAATCATGATGTGTAACGTCATGTTAAAGATCTCGTCGAGATGGTTCATTTGAGTCTTTGATTAAGAAATTTGGTCCTCATTGACCGAAGTTATCGAGCTTCAAAATGTGAAAAGTCACAAAACTTGTATGTTTGAGCTCATTAAGTACTTTTTTCTTTGAAACTCAAGAAGATACAATCATGATGTGTAACGTCATGTTAAAAATCTCGTCGAGATGGTTCATTTGAGTATTTGATTAAGAAATTTGGTCCTCATTGACCGAAGTTATAGAGCTTCAACATGTGAAAAGTCACACAACTTGTATGTTTGAGCTCATAAAGTACTATTTTTCTTTGAAACTCAAGATGATACAATCATGATGTGTTACGTCATGTTAAAGATCTCGTCGAGATGGTTCATTTGAGTCTTTGATTAAGAAATTTGGTCCTCATTGACCGAAGTTATCGAGCTTCAAAATGTGAAAAGTCACAAAACTTGTATGTTTGAGCTCATTAAGTACTATTTTTCTTTGAAACTCAAGAAGATACAATCATGATGTGTAACGTCATGTTAAAGATCTCGTCGAGATGGTTCATTTGAGTATTTGATTAAGAAATTTGGTCCTCATTGACCGAAGTTATCGAGCTTCAACATGTGAAAAGTCACAAAAATTTTATGTTTGAGCTCATAAAGTACTATTTTTCGTGGAAACTCAAGATGATACAATCATGATGTGTATCATTATGTTAAAGATCTCGTCGAGATGGTTCATTTGAGTCTTTGATTAAGAAATTTGGTCCTCATTGACCGAAGTTATAGAGCTTCAAAGTGTGAAAAGTCACAAAACTTGTATGTTTGAGCTCATAAAGTACTATTTTTCGTGGAAACTCAAGATGATACAATCATGATGTGTATCATTATGTTAAAGATCTCGTCGAGATGGTTCATTTGAGTCTTTGATTAAGAAATTTGGTCCTCATTGACCGAAGTTATCGAGCTTCAAAGTGTGAAAAGTCACAAAACTTGTATGTTTGAGCTCATAAAGTACTATTTTTCTTTGAAACTCAAGATGATACAATCATGATGTGTTACGTCATGTTAAAGATCTCGTCGAGATGGTTCATTTGAGTCTTTGATTAAGAAATTTGGTCCTCATTGACCGAAGTTATCTTGCTTCAACATGTGAAAAGTCACAAAACTTGTATGTTTGAGCTCATAAAGTACTATTTTTCGTGGAAACTCAAGATGATACAATCATGATGTGTTACGTCATGTTAAAGATCTCGTCGAGATGGTTCATTTGAGTCTTTGATTAAGAAATTTGGTCCTCATTGACCGAAGTTATCGAGCTTCAAAATGTGAAAAGTCACAAAACTTGTATGTTTGAGCTCATTAAGTACTATTTTTCTTTGAATCTCAAGAAGATACAATCATGATGTGTAACGTCATGTTAAAAATCTCGTCGAGATGGTTCATTTGAGTCTTTGATTAAGAAATTTGGTCCTCATTGACCGAAGTTATCGAGCTTCAACATGTGAAAAGTCACAAAAATTGTATGTTTGAGCTCATAAAGTACTATTTTTCTTTGAAACTCAAGATGATACAATCATGATGTGTTACGTCATGTTAAAGATCTCGTCGAGATGGTTCATTTGAGTCTTTGATTAAGAAATTTGGTCCTCATTGACCGAAGTTATCTTGCTTCAACATGTGAAAAGTCACAAAACTTGTATGTTTGAGCTCATAAAGTACTATTTTTCGTGGAAACTCAAGATGATACAATCATGATGTGTTACGTCATGTTAAAGATCTCGTCGAGATGGTTCATTTGAGTCTTTGATTAAGAAATTTGGTCCTCATTGACCGAAGTTATCGAGCTTCAAAATGTGAAAAGTCACAAAACTTGTATGTTTGAGCTCATTAAGTACTATTTTTCTTTGAATCTCAAGAAGATACAATCATGATGTGTAACGTCATGTTAAAAATCTCGTCGAGATGGTTCATTTGAGTCTTTGATTAAAAAATTTGGTCCTCATTGACCGAAGTTATCGAGCTTCAACATGTGAAAAGTCACAAAAATTGTATGTTTGAGCTCATAAAGTACTATTTTTCTTTGAAACTCAAGATGATACAATCATGATGTGTTACGTCATGTTAAAGATCTCGTCGAGATGGTTCATTTGAGTCTTTGATTAAGAAATTTGGTCCTCATTGACCGAAGTTATCGAGCTTCAAAGTGTGAAAAGTCACAAAACTTGTATGTTTGAGCTCATAAAGTACTATTTTTCTTTGAAACTCAAGATGATACAATCATGATGTGTTACGTCATGTTAAAAATCTCTTCGAGATGGTTCATTTGAGTCTTTGATTAAGAAATTTGGTCCTCATTGACCGAAGTTATCTTGCTTCAACATGTGAAAAGTCACAAAACTTGTATGTTTGAGCTCATAAAGTACTATTTTTCGTGGAAACTCAAGATGATACAATCATGATGTGTTACGTCATGTTAAAGATCTCGTCGAGATGGTTCATTTGAGTCTTTGATTAAGAAATTTGGTCCTCATTGACCGAAGTTATCGAGCTTCAACATGTGAAAAGTCACAAAAATTGTATGTTTGAGCTCATAAAGTACTATTTTTCTTTGAAACTCAAGATGATACAATCATGATGTGTTACGTCATGTTAAAGATCTCGTCGAGATGGTTCATTTGAGTCTTTGATTAAGAAATTTGGTCCTCATTGACCGAAGTTATCGAGCTTCAAAATGTGAAAAGTCACAAAAATTTTATGTTTGAGCTCATAAAGTACTATTTTTCTTTGAAACTCAAGATGATACAATCATGATGTGTTACGTCATGTTAAAGATCTCGTCGAGATGGTTCATTTGAGTCTTTGATTAAGAAATTTGGTCCTCATTGACCGAAGTTATCGAGCTTCATCATGTGAAAAGTCACAAAAATTGTATGTTTGAGCTCATAAAGTACTATTTTTCTTTGAAACTCAAGATGATACAATCATGATGTGTTACGTCATGTTAAAGATCTCGTCGAGATGGTTCATTTGAGTCTTTGATTAAGAAATTTGGTCTTCATTGACCGAAGTTATCTTGCTTCAACATGTGAAAAGTCACAAAACTTGTATGTTTGAGCTGATTAAGTACTATTTTTCGTGGAAACCCAAGATGATACAATCATGATGTGTATCATTATGTTAAAGATCTCGTCGAGATGGTTCATTTGAGTCTTTGATTAAGAAATTTGGTCCTCATTGACCGAAGTTATCGAGCTTCAAAATGTGAAAAGTCACAAAACTTGTATGTTTGAGCTCATTAAGTACTATTTTTCTTTGAAACTCAAGAAGATACAATCATGATGTGTAACGTCATGTTAAAGATCTCGTCGAGATGGTTCATTTGAGTATTTGATTAAGAAATTTGGTCCTCATTGACCGAAGTTATCGAGCTTCAACATGTGAAAAGTCACAAAAATTTTATGTTTGAGCTCATAAAGTACTATTTTTCGTGGAAACTCAAGATGATACAATCATGATGTGTATCATTATGTTAAAGATCTCGTCGAGATGGTTCATTTGAGTCTTTGATTAAGAAATTTGGTCCTCATTGACCGAAGTTATAGAGCTTCACAGTGTGAAAAGTCACAAAACTTGTATGTTTGAGCTCATAAAGTACTATTTTTCGTGGAAACTCAAGATGATACAATCATGATGTGTATCATTATGTTAAAGATCTCGTCGAGATGGTTCATTTGAGTCTTTGATTAAGAAATTTGGTCCTCATTGACCGAAGTTATCGAGCTTCAAAGTGTGAAAAGTCACAAAACTTGTATGTTTGAGCTCATAAAGTACTATTTTTCTTTGAAACTCAAGATGACACAATCATGATGTGTTACGTCATGTTAAAGATCTCGTCGAGATGGTTCATTTGAGTCTTTGATTAAGAAATTTGGTCCTCATTGACCGAAGTTATCTTGCTTCAACATGTGAAAAGTCACAAAACTTGTATGTTTGAGCTCATAAAGTACTATTTTTCGTGGAAACTCAAGATGATACAATCATGATGTGTTACGGCATGTTAAAGATCTCGTCGAGATGGTTCATTTGAGTCTTTGATTAAGAAATTTGGTCCTCATTGACCGAAGTTATCGAGCTTCAAAATGTGAAAAGTCACAAAACTTGTATGTTTGAGCTCATTAAGTACTATTTTTCTTTGAAACTCAAGAAGATACAATCATGATGTGTAACGTCATGTTAAAAATCTCGTCGAGATGGTTCATTTGAGTATTTGATTAAGAAATTTGGTCCTCATTGACCGAAGTTATCGAGCTTCAACATGTGAAAAGTCACAAAAATTTTATGTTTGAGCTCATAAAGTACTATTTTTCGTGGAAACTCAAGATGATACAATCATGATATGTATCATTATGTTAAAGATCTCGTCGAGATGGTTCATTTGAGTCTTTGATTAAGAAATTTGGTCCTCATTGACCGAAGTTATCGAGCTTCAACAAGTGAAAAGTCACAAAAATTTTATGTTTGAGCTCATAAAGTACTATTTTTCGTGGAAACTCAAGATGATACAATCATGATGTGTATCATTGTGTTAAAGATCTCGTCGAGATGGTTCATTTGAGTCTTTGATTAAGAAATTTGGTCCTCATTGACCGAAGTTATCGAGCTTCAACATGTGAAAAGTCACAAAAATTGTATGTTTGAGCTCATAAAGTACTATTTTTCTTTGAAACTCAAGATGATACAATCATGATGTGTTACGTCATGTTAAAGATCTCGTCGAGATGGTTCATTTGAGTCTTTGATTAAGAAATTTGGTCCTCATTGACCGAAGTTATCGAGCTTCAAAGTGTGAAAAGTCACAAAACTTGTATGTTTGAGCTCATAAAGTACTATTTTTCTTTGAAACTCAAGATGATACAATCATGATGTGTTACGTCATGTTAAAAATCTCTTCGAGATGGTTCATTTGAGTCTTTGATTAAGAAATTTGGTCCTCATTGACCGAAGTTATCTTGCTTCAACATGTGAAAAGTCACAAAACTTGTATGTTTGAGCTCATAAAGTACTATTTTTCGTGGAAACTCAAGATGATACAATCATGATGTGTTACGTCATGTTAAAGATCTCGTCGAGATGGTTCATTTGAGTCTTTGATTAAGAAATTTGGTCCTCATTGACCGAAGTTATCGAGCTTCAACATGTGAAAAGTCACAAAAATTGTATGTTTGAGCTCATAAAGTACTATTTTTCTTTGAAACTCAAGATGATACAATCATGATGTGTTACGTCATGTTAAAGATCTCGTCGAGATGGTTCATTTGAGTCTTTGATTAAGAAATTTGGTCCTCATTGACCGAAGTTATCGAGCTTCAAAATGTGAAAAGTCACAAAAATTTTATGTTTGAGCTCATAAAGTACTATTTTTCTTTGAAACTCAAGATGATACAATCATGATGTGTTACGTCATGTTAAAGATCTCGTCGAGATGGTTCATTTGAGTTTTTGATTAAGAAATTTGGTCTTCATTGACCGAAGTTATCTTGCTTCAACATGTGAAAAGTCACAAAACTTGTATGTTTGAGCTGATTAAGTACTATTTTTCGTGGAAACCCAAGATGATACAATCATGATGTGTATCATTATGTTAAAGATCTCGTCGAGATGGTTCATTTGAGTCTTTGATTAAGAAATTTGGTCCTCATTGACCGAAGTTATCGAGCTTCAAAATGTGAAAAGTCACAAAACTTGTATGTTTGAGCTCATAAAGTACTATTTTTCGTGGAAACTCAAGAAGATACAATCATGATGTGTAACGTCATGTTAAAGATCTCGTCGAGATGGTTCATTTGAGTATTTGATTAAGAAATTTGGTCCTCATTGACCGAAGTTATCGAGCTTCAACATGTGAAAAGTCACAAAAATTTTATGTTTGAGCTCATAAAGTACTATTTTTCGTGGAAACTCAAGATGATACAATCATGATGTGTATCATTATGTTAAAGATCTCGTCGAGATGGTTCATTTGAGTCTTTGATTAAGAAATTTGGTCCTCATTGACCGAAGTTATAGAGCTTCACAGTGTGAAAAGTCACAAAACTTGTATGTTTGAGCTCATAAAGTACTATTTTTCGTGGAAACTCAAGATGATACAATCATGATGTGTATCATTATGTTAAAGATCTCGTCGAGATGGTTCATTTGAGTCTTTGATTAAGAAATTTGGTCCTCATTGACCGAAGTTATCGAGCTTCAAAGTGTGAAAAGTCACAAAACTTGTATGTTTGAGCTCATAAAGTACTATTTTTCTTTGAAACTCAAGATGATACAATCATGATGTGTTACGTCATGTTAAAGATCTCGTCGAGATGGTTCATTTGAGTCTTTGATTAAGAAATTTGGTCCTCATTGACCGAAGTTATCTTGCTTCAACATGTGAAAAGTCACAAAACTTGTATGTTTGAGCTGATTAAGTACTATTTTTCGTGGAAACCCAAGATGATACAATCATGATATGTATCATTATGTTAAAGATCTCGTCGAGATGGTTCATTTGAGTCTTTGATTAAGAAATTTGGTCCTCATTGACCGAAGTTATCGAGCTTCAAAATGTGAAAAGTCACAAAACTTGTATGTTTGAGCTCATTAAGTACTATTTTTCTTTGAAACTCAAGAAGATACAATCATGATGTGTAACGTCATGTTAAAGATCTCGTCGAGATGGTTCATTTGAGTATTTGATTAAGAAATTTGGTCCTCATTGACCGAAGTTATCGAGCTTCAACATGTGAAAAGTCACAAAAATTTTATGTTTGAGCTCATAAAGTACTATTTTTCGTGGAAACTCAAGATGATACAATCATGATGTGTATCATTATGTTAAAGATCTCGTCGAGATGGTTCATTTGAGTCTTTGATTAAGAAATTTGGTCCTCATTGACCGAAGTTATCGAGCTTCAACAAGTGAAAAGTCACAAAAATTTTATGTTTGAGCTCATAAAGTACTATTTTTCGTGGAAACTCAAGATGATACAATCATGATGTGTATCATTATGTTAAAGATCTCGTCGAGATGGTTCATTTGAGTCTTTGATTAAGAAATTTGGTCCTCATTGACCGAAGTTATCGAGCTTCAACATGTGAAAAGTCACAAAAATTGTATGTTTGAGCTCATAAAGTACTATTTTTCTTTGAAACTCAAGATGATACAATCATGATGTGTTACGTCATGTTAAAGATCTCGTCGAGATGGTTCATTTGAGTCTTTGATTAAGAAATTTGGTCCTCATTGACCGAAGTTATCGAGCTTCAAAGTGTGAAAAGTCACAAAACTTGTATGTTTGAGCTCATAAAGTACTATTTTTCTTTGAAACTCAAGATGATACAATCATGATGTGTTACGTCATGTTAAAGATCTCGTCGAGATGGTTCATTTGAGTCTTTGATTAAGAAATTTGGTCCTCATTGACCGAAGTTATCGAGCTTCAAAATGTGAAAAGTCACAAAACTTGTATGTTTGAGCTCATTAAGTACTTTTTTCTTTGAAACTCAAGAAGATACAATCATGATGTGTAACGTCATGTTAAAAATCTCGTCGAGATGGTTCATTTGAGTATTTGATTAAGAAATTTGGTCCTCATTGACCGAAGTTATAGAGCTTCAACATGTGAAAAGTCACACAACTTGTATGTTTGAGCTCATAAAGTACTATTTTTCTTTGAAACTCAAGATGATACAATCATGATGTGTTACGTCATGTTAAAGATCTCGTCGAGATGGTTCATTTGAGTCTTTGATTAAGAAATTTGGTCCTCATTGACCGAAGTTATCGAGCTTCAAAATGTGAAAAGTCACAAAACTTGTATGTTTGAGCTCATTAAGTACTATTTTTCTTTGAAACTCAAGAAGATACAATCATGATGTGTAACGTCATGTTAAAGATCTCGTCGAGATGGTTCATTTGAGTATTTGATTAAGAAATTTGGTCCTCATTGACCGAAGTTATCGAGCTTCAACATGTGAAAAGTCACAAAAATTTTATGTTTGAGCTCATAAAGTACTATTTTTCGTGGAAACTCAAGATGATACAATCATGATGTGTATCATTATGTTAAAGATCTCGTCGAGATGGTTCATTTGAGTCTTTGATTAAGAAATTTGGTCCTCATTGACCGAAGTTATAGAGCTTCAAAGTGTGAAAAGTCACAAAACTTGTATGTTTGAGCTCATAAAGTACTATTTTTCGTGGAAACTCAAGATGATACAATCATGATGTGTATCATTATGTTAAAGATCTCGTCGAGATGGTTCATTTGAGTCTTTGATTAAGAAATTTGGTCCTCATTGACCGAAGTTATCGAGCTTCAAAGTGTGAAAAGTCACAAAACTTGTATGTTTGAGCTCATAAAGTACTATTTTTCTTTGAAACTCAAGATGATACAATCATGATGTGTTACGTCATGTTAAAGATCTCGTCGAGATGGTTCATTTGAGTCTTTGATTAAGAAATTTGGTCCTCATTGACCGAAGTTATCTTGCTTCAACATGTGAAAAGTCACAAAACTTGTATGTTTGAGCTCATAAAGTACTATTTTTCGTGGAAACTCAAGATGATACAATCATGATGTGTTACGTCATGTTAAAGATCTCGTCGAGATGGTTCATTTGAGTCTTTGATTAAGAAATTTGGTCCTCATTGACCGAAGTTATCGAGCTTCAAAATGTGAAAAGTCACAAAACTTGTATGTTTGAGCTCATTAAGTACTATTTTTCTTTGAATCTCAAGAAGATACAATCATGATGTGTAACGTCATGTTAAAAATCTCGTCGAGATGGTTCATTTGAGTCTTTGATTAAGAAATTTGGTCCTCATTGACCGAAGTTATCGAGCTTCAACATGTGAAAAGTCACAAAAATTGTATGTTTGAGCTCATAAAGTACTATTTTTCTTTGAAACTCAAGATGATACAATCATGATGTGTTACGTCATGTTAAAGATCTCGTCGAGATGGTTCATTTGAGTCTTTGATTAAGAAATTTGGTCCTCATTGACCGAAGTTATCTTGCTTCAACATGTGAAAAGTCACAAAACTTGTATGTTTGAGCTCATAAAGTACTATTTTTCGTGGAAACTCAAGATGATACAATCATGATGTGTTACGTCATGTTAAAGATCTCGTCGAGATGGTTCATTTGAGTCTTTGATTAAGAAATTTGGTCCTCATTGACCGAAGTTATCGAGCTTCAAAATGTGAAAAGTCACAAAACTTGTATGTTTGAGCTCATTAAGTACTATTTTTCTTTGAATCTCAAGAAGATACAATCATGATGTGTAACGTCATGTTAAAAATCTCGTCGAGATGGTTCATTTGAGTCTTTGATTAAAAAATTTGGTCCTCATTGACCGAAGTTATCGAGCTTCAACATGTGAAAAGTCACAAAAATTGTATGTTTGAGCTCATAAAGTACTATTTTTCTTTGAAACTCAAGATGATACAATCATGATGTGTTACGTCATGTTAAAGATCTCGTCGAGATGGTTCATTTGAGTCTTTGATTAAGAAATTTGGTCCTCATTGACCGAAGTTATCGAGCTTCAAAGTGTGAAAAGTCACAAAACTTGTATGTTTGAGCTCATAAAGTACTATTTTTCTTTGAAACTCAAGATGATACAATCATGATGTGTTACGTCATGTTAAAAATCTCTTCGAGATGGTTCATTTGAGTCTTTGATTAAGAAATTTGGTCCTCATTGACCGAAGTTATCTTGCTTCAACATGTGAAAAGTCACAAAACTTGTATGTTTGAGCTCATAAAGTACTATTTTTCGTGGAAACTCAAGATGATACAATCATGATGTGTTACGTCATGTTAAAGATCTCGTCGAGATGGTTCATTTGAGTCTTTGATTAAGAAATTTGGTCCTCATTGACCGAAGTTATCGAGCTTCAACATGTGAAAAGTCACAAAAATTGTATGTTTGAGCTCATAAAGTACTATTTTTCTTTGAAACTCAAGATGATACAATCATGATGTGTTACGTCATGTTAAAGATCTCGTCGAGATGGTTCATTTGAGTCTTTGATTAAGAAATTTGGTCCTCATTGACCGAAGTTATCGAGCTTCAAAATGTGAAAAGTCACAAAAATTTTATGTTTGAGCTCATAAAGTACTATTTTTCTTTGAAACTCAAGATGATACAATCATGATGTGTTACGTCATGTTAAAGATCTCGTCGAGATGGTTCATTTGAGTCTTTGATTAAGAAATTTGGTCCTCATTGACCGAAGTTATCGAGCTTCATCATGTGAAAAGTCACAAAAATTGTATGTTTGAGCTCATAAAGTACTATTTTTCTTTGAAACTCAAGATGATACAATCATGATGTGTTACGTCATGTTAAAGATCTCGTCGAGATGGTTCATTTGAGTCTTTGATTAAGAAATTTGGTCTTCATTGACCGAAGTTATCTTGCTTCAACATGTGAAAAGTCACAAAACTTGTATGTTTGAGCTGATTAAGTACTATTTTTCGTGGAAACCCAAGATGATACAATCATGATGTGTATCATTATGTTAAAGATCTCGTCGAGATGGTTCATTTGAGTCTTTGATTAAGAAATTTGGTCCTCATTGACCGAAGTTATCGAGCTTCAAAATGTGAAAAGTCACAAAACTTGTATGTTTGAGCTCATTAAGTACTATTTTTCTTTGAAACTCAAGAAGATACAATCATGATGTGTAACGTCATGTTAAAGATCTCGTCGAGATGGTTCATTTGAGTATTTGATTAAGAAATTTGGTCCTCATTGACCGAAGTTATCGAGCTTCAACATGTGAAAAGTCACAAAAATTTTATGTTTGAGCTCATAAAGTACTATTTTTCGTGGAAACTCAAGATGATACAATCATGATGTGTATCATTATGTTAAAGATCTCGTCGAGATGGTTCATTTGAGTCTTTGATTAAGAAATTTGGTCCTCATTGACCGAAGTTATAGAGCTTCACAGTGTGAAAAGTCACAAAACTTGTATGTTTGAGCTCATAAAGTACTATTTTTCGTGGAAACTCAAGATGATACAATCATGATGTGTATCATTATGTTAAAGATCTCGTCGAGATGGTTCATTTGAGTCTTTGATTAAGAAATTTGGTCCTCATTGACCGAAGTTATCGAGCTTCAAAGTGTGAAAAGTCACAAAACTTGTATGTTTGAGCTCATAAAGTACTATTTTTCTTTGAAACTCAAGATGACACAATCATGATGTGTTACGTCATGTTAAAGATCTCGTCGAGATGGTTCATTTGAGTCTTTGATTAAGAAATTTGGTCCTCATTGACCGAAGTTATCTTGCTTCAACATGTGAAAAGTCACAAAACTTGTATGTTTGAGCTCATAAAGTACTATTTTTCGTGGAAACTCAAGATGATACAATCATGATGTGTTACGTCATGTTAAAGATCTCGTCGAGATGGTTCATTTGAGTCTTTGATTAAGAAATTTGGTCCTCATTGACCGAAGTTATCGAGCTTCAAAATGTGAAAAGTCACAAAACTTGTATGTTTGAGCTCATTAAGTACTATTTTTCTTTGAAACTCAAGAAGATACAATCATGATGTGTAACGTCATGTTAAAAATCTCGTCGAGATGGTTCATTTGAGTATTTGATTAAGAAATTTGGTCCTCATTGACCGAAGTTATCGAGCTTCAACATGTGAAAAGTCACAAAAATTTTATGTTTGAGCTCATAAAGTACTATTTTTCGTGGAAACTCAAGATGATACAATCATGATATGTATCATTATGTTAAAGATCTCGTCGAGATGGTTCATTTGAGTCTTTGATTAAGAAATTTGGTCCTCATTGACCGAAGTTATCGAGCTTCAACAAGTGAAAAGTCACAAAAATTTTATGTTTGAGCTCATAAAGTACTATTTTTCGTGGAAACTCAAGATGATACAATCATGATGTGTATCATTGTGTTAAAGATCTCGTCGAGATGGTTCATTTGAGTCTTTGATTAAGAAATTTGGTCCTCATTGACCGAAGTTATCGAGCTTCAACATGTGAAAAGTCACAAAAATTGTATGTTTGAGCTCATAAAGTACTATTTTTCTTTGAAACTCAAGATGATACAATCATGATGTGTTACGTCATGTTAAAGATCTCGTCGAGATGGTTCATTTGAGTCTTTGATTAAGAAATTTGGTCCTCATTGACCGAAGTTATCGAGCTTCAAAGTGTGAAAAGTCACAAAACTTGTATGTTTGAGCTCATAAAGTACTATTTTTCTTTGAAACTCAAGATGATACAATCATGATGTGTTACGTCATGTTAAAAATCTCTTCGAGATGGTTCATTTGAGTCTTTGATTAAGAAATTTGGTCCTCATTGACCGAAGTTATCTTGCTTCAACATGTGAAAAGTCACAAAACTTGTATGTTTGAGCTCATAAAGTACTATTTTTCGTGGAAACTCAAGATGATACAATCATGATGTGTTACGTCATGTTAAAGATCTCGTCGAGATGGTTCATTTGAGTCTTTGATTAAGAAATTTGGTCCTCATTGACCGAAGTTATCGAGCTTCAACATGTGAAAAGTCACAAAAATTGTATGTTTGAGCTCATAAAGTACTATTTTTCTTTGAAACTCAAGATGATACAATCATGATGTGTTACGTCATGTTAAAGATCTCGTCGAGATGGTTCATTTGAGTCTTTGATTAAGAAATTTGGTCCTCATTGACCGAAGTTATCGAGCTTCAAAATGTGAAAAGTCACAAAAATTTTATGTTTGAGCTCATAAAGTACTATTTTTCTTTGAAACTCAAGATGATACAATCATGATGTGTTACGTCATGTTAAAGATCTCGTCGAGATGGTTCATTTGAGTTTTTGATTAAGAAATTTGGTCTTCATTGACCGAAGTTATCTTGCTTCAACATGTGAAAAGTCACAAAACTTGTATGTTTGAGCTGATTAAGTACTATTTTTCGTGGAAACCCAAGATGATACAATCATGATGTGTATCATTATGTTAAAGATCTCGTCGAGATGGTTCATTTGAGTCTTTGATTAAGAAATTTGGTCCTCATTGACCGAAGTTATCGAGCTTCAAAATGTGAAAAGTCACAAAACTTGTATGTTTGAGCTCATAAAGTACTATTTTTCGTGGAAACTCAAGAAGATACAATCATGATGTGTAACGTCATGTTAAAGATCTCGTCGAGATGGTTCATTTGAGTATTTGATTAAGAAATTTGGTCCTCATTGACCGAAGTTATCGAGCTTCAACATGTGAAAAGTCACAAAAATTTTATGTTTGAGCTCATAAAGTACTATTTTTCGTGGAAACTCAAGATGATACAATCATGATGTGTATCATTATGTTAAAGATCTCGTCGAGATGGTTCATTTGAGTCTTTGATTAAGAAATTTGGTCCTCATTGACCGAAGTTATAGAGCTTCACAGTGTGAAAAGTCACAAAACTTGTATGTTTGAGCTCATAAAGTACTATTTTTCGTGGAAACTCAAGATGATACAATCATGATGTGTATCATTATGTTAAAGATCTCGTCGAGATGGTTCATTTGAGTCTTTGATTAAGAAATTTGGTCCTCATTGACCGAAGTTATCGAGCTTCAAAGTGTGAAAAGTCACAAAACTTGTATGTTTGAGCTCATAAAGTACTATTTTTCTTTGAAACTCAAGATGATACAATCATGATGTGTTACGTCATGTTAAAGATCTCGTCGAGATGGTTCATTTGAGTCTTTGATTAAGAAATTTGGTCCTCATTGACCGAAGTTATCTTGCTTCAACATGTGAAAAGTCACAAAACTTGTATGTTTGAGCTGATTAAGTACTATTTTTCGTGGAAACCCAAGATGATACAATCATGATATGTATCATTATGTTAAAGATCTCGTCGAGATGGTTCATTTGAGTCTTTGATTAAGAAATTTGGTCCTCATTGACCGAAGTTATCGAGCTTCAAAATGTGAAAAGTCACAAAACTTGTATGTTTGAGCTCATTAAGTACTATTTTTCTTTGAAACTCAAGAAGATACAATCATGATGTGTAACGTCATGTTAAAGATCTCGTCGAGATGGTTCATTTGAGTATTTGATTAAGAAATTTGGTCCTCATTGACCGAAGTTATCGAGCTTCAACATGTGAAAAGTCACAAAAATTTTATGTTTGAGCTCATAAAGTACTATTTTTCGTGGAAACTCAAGATGATACAATCATGATGTGTATCATTATGTTAAAGATCTCGTCGAGATGGTTCATTTGAGTCTTTGATTAAGAAATTTGGTCCTCATTGACCGAAGTTATCGAGCTTCAACAAGTGAAAAGTCACAAAAATTTTATGTTTGAGCTCATAAAGTACTATTTTTCGTGGAAACTCAAGATGATACAATCATGATGTGTATCATTATGTTAAAGATCTCGTCGAGATGGTTCATTTGAGTCTTTGATTAAGAAATTTGGTCCTCATTGACCGAAGTTATCGAGCTTCAACATGTGAAAAGTCACAAAAATTGTATGTTTGAGCTCATAAAGTACTATTTTTCTTTGAAACTCAAGATGATACAATCATGATGTGTTACGTCATGTTAAAGATCTCGTCGAGATGGTTCATTTGAGTCTTTGATTAAGAAATTTGGTCCTCATTGACCGAAGTTATCGAGCTTCAAAGTGTGAAAAGTCACAAAACTTGTATGTTTGAGCTCATAAAGTACTATTTTTCTTTGAAACTCAAGATAATACAATCATGATGTGTTACGTCATGTTAAAAATCTCTTCGAGATGGTTCATTTGAGTCTTTGATTAAGAAATTTGGTCCTCATTGACCGAAGTTATCTTGCTTCAACATGTGAAAAGTCACAAAACTTGTATGTTTGAGCTCATAAAGTACTATTTTTCGTGGAAACTCAAGATGATACAATCATGATGTGTTACGTCATGTTAAAGATCTCGTCGAGATGGTTCATTTGAGTCTTTGATTAAGAAATTTGGTCCTCATTGACCGAAGTTATCGAGCTTCAACATGTGAAAAGTCACAAAAATTGTATGTTTGAGCTCATAAAGTACTATTTTTCTTTGAAACTCAAGATGATACAATCATGATGTGTTACGTCATGTTAAAGATCTCGTCGAGATGGTTCATTTGAGTCTTTGATTAAGAAATTTGGTCCTCATTGACCGAAGGTATCGAGCTTCAAAATGTGAAAAGTCACAAAAATTTTATGTTTGAGCTCATAAAGTACTATTTTTCTTTGAAACTCAAGATGATACAATCATGATGTGTTACGTCATGTTAAAGATCTCGTCGAGATGGTTCATTTGAGTCTTTGATTAAGAAATTTGGTCCTCATTGACCGAAGTTATCGAGCTTCATCATGTGAAAAGTCACAAAAATTGTATGTTTGAGCTCATAAAGTACTATTTTTCTTTGAAACTCAAGATGATACAATCATGATGTGTTACGTCATGTTAAAGATCTCGTCGAGATGGTTCATTTGAGTCTTTGATTAAGAAATTTGGTCCTCATTGACCGAAGTTATCTTGCTTCAACATGTGAAAAGTCACAAAACTTGTATGTTTGAGCTGATTAAGTACTATTTTTCGTGGAAACCCAAGATGATACAATCATGATGTGTTACGTCATGTTAAAGATCTCGTCGAGATGGTTCATTTGAGTCTTTGATTAAGAAATTTGGTCCTCATTGACCGAAGTTATCGAGCTTCAACATGTGAAAAGTCACAAAAATTGTATGTTTGAGCTCATAAAGTACTATTTTTCTTTGAAACTCAAGTTGATACAATCATGATGTGTTACGTCATGTTAAAGATCTCGTCGAGATGGTTCATTTGAGTCTTTGATTAAGAAATTTGGTCCTCATTGACCGAAGTTATCTTGCTTCAACATGTGAAAAGTCACAAAACTTGTATGTTTGAGCTGATTAAGTACTATTTTTCGTGGAAACCCAAGATGATACAATCATGATGTGTATCATTATGTTAAAGATCTCGTCGAGATGGTTCATTTGAGTCTTTGATTAAGAAATTTGGTCCTCATTGACCGAAGTTATCGAGCTTCAAAATGTGAAAAGTCACAAAACTTGTATGTTTGAGCTCATTAAGTACTATTTTTCTTTGAAACTCAAGAAGATACAATCATGATGTGTAACGTCATGTTAAAGATCTCGTCGAGATGGTTCATTTGAGTATTTGATTAAGAAATTTGGTCCTCATTGACCGAAGTTATCGAGCTTCAACATGTGAAAAGTCACAAAAATTTTATGTTTGAGCTCATAAAGTACTATTTTTCGTGGAAACTCAAGATGATACAATCATGATGTGTATCATTATGTTAAAGATCTCGTCGAGATGGTTCATTTGAGTCTTTGATTAAGAAATTTGGTCCTCATTGACCGAAGTTATAGAGCTTCACAGTGTGAAAAGTCACAAAACTTGTATGTTTGAGCTCATAAAGTACTATTTTTCGTGGAAACTCAAGATGATACAATCATGATGTGTATCATTATGTTAAAGATCTCGTCGAGATGGTTCATTTGAGTCTTTGATTAAGAAATTTGGTCCTCATTGACCGAAGTTATCGAGCTTCAAATTGTGAAAAGTCACAAAACTTGTATGTTTGAGCTCATAAAGTACTATTTTTCTTTGAAACTCAAGATGACACAATCATGATGTGTTACGTCATGTTAAAGATCTCGTCGAGATGGTTCATTTGAGTCTTTGATTAAGAAATTTGGTCCTCATTGACCGAAGTTATCTTGCTTCAACATGTGAAAAGTCACAAAACTTGTATGTTTGAGCTCATAAAGTACTATTTTTCGTGGAAACTCAAGATGATACAATCATGATGTGTTACGTCATGTTAAAGATCTCGTCGAGATGGTTCATTTGAGTCTTTGATTAAGAAATTTGGTCTTCATTGACCGAAGTTATCGAGCTTCAAAATGTGAAAAGTCACAAAACTTGTATGTTTGAGCTCATTAAGTACTATTTTTCTTTGAAACTCAAGAAGATACAATCATGATGTGTAACGTCATGTTAAAAATCTCGTCGAGATGGTTCATTTGAGTATTTGATTAAGAAATTTGGTCCTCATTGACCGAAGTTATCGAGCTTCAACATGTGAAAAGTCACAAAAATTTTATGTTTGAGCTCATAAAGTACTATTTTTCGTGGAAACTCAAGATGATACAATCATGATGTGTATCATTATGTTAAAGATCTCGTCGAGATGGTTCATTTGAGTCTTTGATTAAGAAATTTGGTCCTCATTGACCGAAGTTATCGAGCTTCAACATGTGAAAAGTCACAAAAATTTTATGTTTGAGCTCATAAAGTACTATTTTTCGTGGAAACTCAAGATGATACAATCATGATGTGTATCATTATGTTAAAGATCTCGTCGAGATGGTTCATTTGAGTCTTTGATTAAGAAATTTGGTCCTCATTGACCGAAGTTATCGAGCTTCAAAATGTGAAAAGTCACAAAACTTGTATGTTTGAGCTCATTAAGTACTATTTTTCTTTGAAACTCAAGAAGATACAATCATGATGTGTAACGTCATGTTAAAAATCTCGACGAGATGGTTCATTTGAGTCTTTGATTAAGAAATTTGGTCCTCATCGACCGAAGTTATCGAGCTTCAACATGTGAAAAGTCACAAAAATTGTATGTTTGAGCTCATAAAGTACTATTTTTCTTTGAAACTCAAGATGATACAATCATGATGTGTTACGTCATGTTAAAGATCTCGTCGAGATGGTTCATTTGAGTCTTTGATTAAGAAATTTGGTCCTCATTGACCGAAGTTATCGAGCTTCAAAGTGTGAAAAGTCACAAAACTTGTATGTTTGAGCTCATAAAGTACTATTTTTCTTTGAAACTCAAGATGATACAATCATGATGTGTTACGTCATGTTAAAAATCTCTTCGAGATGGTTCATTTGAGTCTTTGATTAAGAAATTTGGTCCTCATTGACCGAAGTTATCTTGCTTCAACATGTGAAAAGTCACAAAACTTGTATGTTTGAGCTCATAAAGTACTATTTTTCGTGGAAACTCAAGATGATACAATCATGATGTGTTACGTCATGTTAAAGATCTCGTCGAGATGGTTCATTTGAGTCTTTGATTAAGAAATTTGGTCCTCATTGACCGAAGTTATCGAGCTTCAACATGTGAAAAGTCACAAAAATTGTATGTTTGAGCTCATAAAGTACTATTTTTCTTTGAAACTCAAGATGATACAATCATGATGTGTTACGTCATGTTAAAGATCTCGTCGAGATGGTTCATTTGAGTCTTTGATTAAGAAATTTGGTCCTCATTGACCGAAGTTATCGAGCTTCAACATGTGAAAAGTCACAAAAATTTTATGTTTGAGCTCATAAAGTACTATTTTTCGTGGAAACTCAAGATGATACAATCATGATATGTATCATTATGTTAAAGATCTCGTCGAGATGGTTCATTTGAGTCTTTGATTAAGAAATTTGGTCCTCATTGACCGAAGTTATCGAGCTTCAAATTGTGAAAAGTCACAAAACTTGTATGTTTGAGCTCATAAAGTACTATTTTTCTTTGAAACTCAAGATGACACAATCATGATGTGTTACGTCATGTTAAAGATCTCGTCGAGATGGTTCATTTGAGTCTTTGATTAAGAAATTTGGTCCTCATTGACCGAAGTTATCTTGCTTCAACATGTGAAAAGTCACAAAACTTGTATGTTTGAGCTCATAAAGTACTATTTTTCGTGGAAACTCAAGATGATACAATCATGATGTGTTACGTCATGTTAAAGATCTCGTCGAGATGGTTCATTTGAGTCTTTGATTAAGAAATTTGGTCCTCATTGACCGAAGTTATCGAGCTTCAAAATGTGAAAAGTCACAAAACTTGTATGTTTGAGCTCATTAAGTACTATTTTTCTTTGAAACTCAAGAAGATACAATCATGATGTGTAACGTCATGTTAAAAATCTCGTCGAGATGGTTCATTTGAGTATTTGATTAAGAAATTTGGTCCTCATTGACCGAAGTTATCGAGCTTCAACATGTGAAAAGTCACAAAAATTTTATGTTTGAGCTCATAAAGTACTATTTTTCGTGGAAACTCAAGATGATACAATCATGATGTGTATCATTATGTTAAAGATCTCGTCGAGATGGTTCATTTGAGTCTTTGATTAAGAAATTTGGTCCTCATTGACCGAAGTTATCGAGCTTCAACATGTGAAAAGTCACAAAAATTTTATGTTTGAGCTCATAAAGTACTATTTTTCGTGGAAACTCAAGATGATACAATCATGATGTGTATCATTATGTTAAAGATCTCGTCGAGATGGTTCATTTGAGTCTTTGATTAAGAAATTTGGTCCTCATTGACCGAAGTTATCGAGCTTCAAAATGTGAAAAGTCACAAAACTTGTATGTTTGAGCTCATTAAGTACTATTTTTCTTTGAAACTCAAGAAGATACAATCATGATGTGTAACGTCATGTTAAAAATCTCGACGAGATGGTTCATTTGAGTCTTTGATTAAGAAATTTGGTCCTCATCGACCGAAGTTATCGAGCTTCAACATGTGAAAAGTCACAAAAATTGTATGTTTGAGCTCATAAAGTACTATTTTTCTTTGAAACTCAAGATGATACAATCATGATGTGTTACGTCATGTTAAAGATCTCGTCGAGATGGTTCATTTGAGTCTTTGATTAAGAAATTTGGTCCTCATTGACCGAAGTTATCGAGCTTCAAAGTGTGAAAAGTCACAAAACTTGTATGTTTGAGCTCATAAAGTACTATTTTTCTTTGAAACTCAAGATGATACAATCATGATGTGTTACGTCATGTTAAAAATCTCTTCGAGATGGTTCATTTGAGTCTTTGATTAAGAAATTTGGTCCTCATTGACCGAAGTTATCTTGCTTCAACATGTGAAAAGTCACAAAACTTGTATGTTTGAGCTCATAAAGTACTATTTTTCGTGGAAACTCAAGATGATACAATCATGATGTGTTACGTCATGTTAAAGATCTCGTCGAGATGGTTCATTTGAGTCTTTGATTAAGAAATTTGGTCCTCATTGACCGAAGTTATCGAGCTTCAACATGTGAAAAGTCACAAAAATTGTATGTTTGAGCTCATAAAGTACTATTTTTCTTTGAAACTCAAGATGATACAATCATGATGTGTTACGTCATGTTAAAGATCTCGTCGAGATGGTTCATTTGAGTCTTTGATTAAGAAATTTGGTCCTCATTGACCGAAGTTATCGAGCTTCAACATGTGAAAAGTCACAAAAATTTTATGTTTGAGCTCATAAAGTACTATTTTTCGTGGAAACTCAAGATGATACAATCATGATATGTATCATTATGTTAAAGATCTCGTCGAGATGGTTCATTTGAGTCTTTGATTAAGAAATTTGGTCCTCATTGACCGAAGTTATCGAGCTTCAACATGTGAAAAGTCACAAAAATTGTATGTTTGAGCTCATAAAGTACTATTTTTCTTTGAAACTCAAGATGATACAATCATGATGTGTTACGTCATGTTAAAGATCTCGTCGAGATGGTTCATTTGAGTCTTTGATTAAGAAAGTTGGTCCTCATTGACCGAAGTTATCGAGCTTCAAAGTGTGAAAAGTCACAAAAATTGTATGTTTGAGCTCATAAAGTACTATTTTTCTTTGAAACTCAAGATGATACAATCATGATGTGTTACGTCATGTTAAAGATCTCGTCGAGATGGTTCATTTGAGTCTTTGATTAAGAAATTTGGTCCTCATTGACCGAAGTTATCGAGCTTCAAAATGTGAAAAGTCACAAAAATTTTATGTTTGAGCTCATAAAGTACTATTTTTCTTTGAAACTCAAGATGATACAATCATGATGTGTTACGTCATGTTAAAGATCTCGTCGAGATGGTTCATTTGAGTCTTTGATTAAGAAATTTGGTCCTCATTGACCGAAGTTATCTTGCTTCAACATGTGAAAAGTCACAAAACTTGTATGTTTGAGCTGATTAAGTACTATTTTTCGTGGAAACCCAAGATGATACAATCATGATGTGTATCATTATGTTAAAGATCTCGTCGAGATGGTTCATTTGAGTCTTTGATTAAGAAATTTGGTCCTCATTGACCGAAGTTATAGAGCTTCAAAGTGTGAAAAGTCACAAAACTTGTATGTTTGAGCTCATAAAGTACTATTTTTCTTTGAAACTCAAGATGATACAATCATGATGTGTTACGTCATGTTAAAGATCTCGTCGAGATGGTTCATTTGAGTCTTTAATTAAGAAATTTGGTCCTCATTGACCGAAGTTATCGAGCTTCAAAGTGTGAAAAGTCACAAAACTTGTATGTTTGAGCTCATAAAGTACTATTTTTCGTGGAAACTCAAGATGATACAATCATGATGTGTATCATTATGTTAAAGATCTCGTCGAGATGGTTCATTTGAGTCTTTGATTAAGAAATTTGGTCCTCATTGACCGAAGTTATCGAGCTTCAAAGTGTGAAAAGTCACAAAACTTGTATGTTTGAGCTCATAAAGTACTATTTTTCGTGGAAACTCAAGATGATACAATCATGATGTGTTACGTCATGTTAAAGATCTCGTCGAGATGGTTCATTTGAGTCTTTGATTAAGAAATTTGGTCCTCATTGACCGAAGTTATCGAGCTTCAACATGTGAAAAGTCACAAAAATTGTATGTTTGAGCTCATTAAGTACTATTTTTCTTTGAAACTCAAGAAGATACAATCATGATGTGTAACGTCATGTTAAAGATCTCGTCGAGATGGTTCATTTGAGTATTTGATTAAGAAATTTGGTCCTCATTGACCGAAGTTATCGAGCTTCAAAGTGTGAAAAGTCACAAAACTTGTATGTTTGAGCTGATTAAGTACTATTTTTCGTGGAAACTCAAGATGATACAATCATGATGTGTATCATTATGTTAAAGATCTCGTCGAGATGGTTCATTTGAGTCTTTGATTAAGAAATTTGGTCCTCATTGACCGAAGTTATCGAGCTTCAACATGTGAAAAGTCACAAAACTTGTATGTTTGAGCTCATTAAGTACTATTTTTCTTTGAAACTCAAGAAGATACAATCATGATGTGTAACGTCATGTTAAAAATCTCGTCGAGATGGTTCATTTGAGTATTTGATTAAGAAATTTGGTCCTCATTGACCGAAGTTATCGAGCTTCAACATGTGAAAAGTCACAAAAATTTTATGTTTGAGCTCATAAAGTACTATTTTTCGTGGAAACTCAAGATGATACAATCATGATGTGTATCATTATGTTAAAGATCTCGTCGAGATGGTTCATTTGAGTCTTTGATTAAGAAATTTGGTCCTCATTGACCGAAGTTATCGAGCTTCAACATGTGAAAAGTCACAAAAATTTTATGTTTGAGCTCATAAAGTACTATTTTTCGTGGAAACTCAAGATGATACAATCATGATGTGTATCATTATGTTAAAGATCTCGTCGAGATGGTTCATTTGAGTCTTTGATTAAGAAATTTGGTCCTCATTGACCGAAGTTATCGAGCTTCAAAATGTGAAAAGTCACAAAACTTGTATGTTTGAGCTCATTAAGTACTATTTTTCTTTGAAACTCAAGAAGATACAATCATGATGTGTAACGTCATGTTAAAAATCTCGACGAGATGGTTCATTTGAGTCTTTGATTAAGAAATTTGGTCCTCATCGACCGAAGTTATCGAGCTTCAACATGTGAAAAGTCACAAAAATTGTATGTTTGAGCTCATAAAGTACTATTTTTCTTTGAAACTCAAGATGATACAATCATGATGTGTTACGTCATGTTAAAGATCTCGTCGAGATGGTTCATTTGAGTCTTTGATTAAGAAATTTGGTCCTCATTGACCGAAGTTATCGAGCTTCAAAGTGTGAAAAGTCACAAAACTTGTATGTTTGAGCTCATAAAGTACTATTTTTCTTTGAAACTCAAGATGATACAATCATGATGTGTTACGTCATGTTAAAAATCTCTTCGAGATGGTTCATTTGAGTCTTTGATTAAGAAATTTGGTCCTCATTGACCGAAGTTATCTTGCTTCAACATGTGAAAAGTCACAAAACTTGTATGTTTGAGCTCATAAAGTACTATTTTTCGTGGAAACTCAAGATGATACAATCATGATGTGTTACGTCATGTTAAAGATCTCGTCGAGATGGTTCATTTGAGTCTTTGATTAAGAAATTTGGTCCTCATTGACCGAAGTTATCGAGCTTCAACATGTGAAAAGTCACAAAAATTGTATGTTTGAGCTCATAAAGTACTATTTTTCTTTGAAACTCAAGATGATACAATCATGATGTGTTACGTCATGTTAAAGATCTCGTCGAGATGGTTCATTTGAGTCTTTGATTAAGAAATTTGGTCCTCATTGACCGAAGTTATCGAGCTTCAACATGTGAAAAGTCACAAAAATTTTATGTTTGAGCTCATAAAGTACTATTTTTCGTGGAAACTCAAGATGATACAATCATGATATGTATCATTATGTTAAAGATCTCGTCGAGATGGTTCATTTGAGTCTTTGATTAAGAAATTTGGTCCTCATTGACCGAAGTTATCGAGCTTCAACATGTGAAAAGTCACAAAAATTTTATGTTTGAGCTCATAAAGTACTATTTTTCGTGGAAACTCAAGATGATACAATCATGATGTGTATCATTATGTTAAAGATCTCGTCGAGATGGTTCATTTGAGTCTTTGATTAAGAAATTTGGTCCTCATTGACCGAAGTTATCGAGCTTCAAAATGTGAAAAGTCACAAAACTTGTATGTTTGAGCTCATTAAGTACTATTTTTCTTTGAAACTCAAGAAGATACAATCATGATGTGTAACGTCATGTTAAAAATCTCGACGAGATGGTTCATTTGAGTCTTTGATTAAGAAATTTGGTCCTCATTGACCGAAGTTATCGAGCTTCAACATGTGAAAAGTCACAAAAATTGTATGTTTGAGCTCATAAAGTACTATTTTTCTTTGAAACTCAAGATGATACAATCATGATGTGTTACGTCATGTTAAAGATCTCGTCGAGATGGTTCATTTGAGTCTTTGATTAAGAAAGTTGGTCCTCATTGACCGAAGTTATCGAGCTTCAAAGTGTGAAAAGTCACAAAAATTGTATGTTTGAGCTCATAAAGTACTATTTTTCTTTGAAACTCAAGATGATACAATCATGATGTGTTACGTCATGTTAAAGATCTCGTCGAGATGGTTCATTTGAGTCTTTGATTAAGAAATTTGGTCCTCATTGACCGAAGTTATCGAGCTTCAAAATGTGAAAAGTCACAAAAATTTTATGTTTGAGCTCATAAAGTACTATTTTTCTTTGAAACTCAAGATGATACAATCATGATGTGTTACGTCATGTTAAAGATCTCGTCGAGATGGTTCATTTGAGTCTTTGATTAAGAAATTTGGTCCTCATTGACCGAAGTTATCTTGCTTCAACATGTGAAAAGTCACAAAACTTGTATGTTTGAGCTGATTAAGTACTATTTTTCGTGGAAACCCAAGATGATACAATCATGATGTGTATCATTATGTTAAAGATCTCGTCGAGATGGTTCATTTGAGTCTTTGATTAAGAAATTTGGTCCTCATTGACCGAAGTTATAGAGCTTCAAAGTGTGAAAAGTCACAAAACTTGTATGTTTGAGCTCATAAAGTACTATTTTTCTTTGAAACTCAAGATGATACAATCATGATGTGTTACGTCATGTTAAAGATCTCGTCGAGATGGTTCATTTGAGTCTTTAATTAAGAAATTTGGTCCTCATTGACCGAAGTTATCGAGCTTCAAAGTGTGAAAAGTCACAAAACTTGTATGTTTGAGCTCATAAAGTACTATTTTTCGTGGAAACTCAAGATGATACAATCATGATGTGTATCATTATGTTAAAGATCTCGTCGAGATGGTTCATTTGAGTCTTTGATTAAGAAATTTGGTCCTCATTGACCGAAGTTATCGAGCTTCAAAGTGTGAAAAGTCACAAAACTTGTATGTTTGAGCTCATAAAGTACTATTTTTCGTGGAAACTCAAGATGATACAATCATGATGTGTTACGTCATGTTAAAGATCTCGTCGAGATGGTTCATTTGAGTCTTTGATTAAGAAATTTGGTCCTCATTGACCGAAGTTATCGAGCTTCAACATGTGAAAAGTCACAAAAATTGTATGTTTGAGCTCATTAAGTACTATTTTTCTTTGAAACTCAAGAAGATACAATCATGATGTGTAACGTCATGTTAAAGATCTCGTCGAGATGGTTCATTTGAGTATTTGATTAAGAAATTTGGTCCTCATTGACCGAAGTTATCGAGCTTCAAAGTGTGAAAAGTCACAAAACTTGTATGTTTGAGCTGATTAAGTACTATTTTTCGTGGAAACTCAAGATGATACAATCATGATGTGTATCATTATGTTAAAGATCTCGTCGAGATGGTTCATTTGAGTCTTTGATTAAGAAATTTGGTCCTCATTGACCGAAGTTATCGAGCTTCAACATGTGAAAAGTCACAAAACTTGTATGTTTGAGCTCATTAAGTACTATTTTTCTTTGAAACTCAAGAAGATACAATCATGATGTGTAACGTCATGTTAAAGATCTCGTCGAGATGGTTCATTTGAGTATTTGATTAAGAAATTTGGTCCTCATTGACCGAAGTTATCGAGCTTCAACATGTGAAAAGTCACAAAAATTTTATGTTTGAGCTCATAAAGTACTATTTTTCGTGGAAACTCAAGATGATACAATCATGATATGTATCATTATGTTAAAGATCTCGTCGAGATGGTTCATTTGAGTCTTTGATTAAGAAATTTGGTCCTCATTGACCGAAGTTATCGAGCTTCAAAATGTGAAAAGTCACAAAACTTGTATGTTTGAGCTGATTAAGTACTATTTTTCGTGGAAACTCAAGATGATACAATCATGATGTGTATCATTATGTTAAAGATCTCGTCGAGATGGTTCATTTGAGTCTTTGATTAAGAAATTTGGTCCTCATTGACCGAAGTTATCGAGCTTCAAAATGTGAAAAGTCACAAAACTTGTATGTTTGAGCTCATTAAGTACTATTTTTCTTTGAAACTCAAGAAGATACAATCATGATGTGTTACGTCATGTTAAAGATCTCGTCGAGATGGTTCATTTGAGTCTTTGATTAAGAAATTTGGTCCTCATTGACCGAAGTTATCGAGCTTCAAAGTGTGAAAAGTCACAAAAATTGTATGTTTGAGCTGATTAAGTACTATTTTTCGTGGAAACCCAAGATGATACAATCATGATGTGTATCATTATGTTAAAGATCTCGTCGAGATGGTTCATTTGAGTCTTTGATTAAGAAATTTGGTCCTCATTGACCGAAGTTATAGAGCTTCAAAGTGTGAAAAGTCACAAAACTTGTATGTTTGAGCTCATAAAGTACTATTTTTCGTGGAAACTCAAGATGATACAATCATGATGTGTTACGTCATGTTAAAGATCTCGTCGAGATGGTTCATTTGAGTCTTTGATTAAGAAATTTGGTCCTCATTGACCGAAGTTATCGAGCTTCAACATGTGAAAAGTCACAAAAATTGTATGTTTGAGCTCATTAAGTACTATTTTTCTTTGAAACTCAAGAAGATACAATCATGATGTGTAACGTCATGTTAAAGATCTCGTCGAGATGGTTCATTTGAGTATTTGATTAAGAAATTTGGTCCTCATTGACCGAAGTTATCGAGCTTCAAAGTGTGAAAAGTCACAAAACTTGTATGTTTGAGCTGATTAAGTACTATTTTTCGTGGAAACTCAAGATGATACAATCATGATGTGTATCATTATGTTAAAGATCTCGTCGAGATGGTTCATTTGAGTCTTTGATTAAGAAATTTGGTCCTCATTGACCGAAGTTATCGAGCTTCAACATGTGAAAAGTCACAAAACTTGTATGTTTGAGCTCATTAAGTACTATTTTTCTTTGAAACTCAAGAAGATACAATCATGATGTGTAACGTCATGTTAAAGATCTCGTCGAGATGGTTCATTTGAGTATTTGATTAAGAAATTTGGTCCTCATTGACCGAAGTTATCGAGCTTCAACATGTGAAAAGTCACAAAAATTTTATGTTTGAGCTCATAAAGTACTATTTTTCGTGGAAACTCAAGATGATACAATCATGATATGTATCATTATGTTAAAGATCTCGTCGAGATGGTTCATTTGAGTCTTTGATTAAGAAATTTGGTCCTCATTGACCGAAGTTATCGAGCTTCAAAATGTGAAAAGTCACAAAACTTGTATGTTTGAGCTGATTAAGTACTATTTTTCGTGGAAACTCAAGATGATACAATCATGATGTGTATCATTATGTTAAAGATCTCGTCGAGATGGTTCATTTGAGTCTTTGATTAAGAAATTTGGTCCTCATTGACCGAAGTTATCGAGCTTCAAAATGTGAAAAGTCACAAAACTTGTATGTTTGAGCTCATTAAGTACTATTTTTCTTTGAAACTCAAGAAGATACAATCATGATGTGTATCATTATGTAAAAGATCTCGTTGAGATGGTTCATTTGAGTCTTTGATTAAGAAATTTGGTCCTCATTGACCGAAGTTATCGAGCTTCAAAATGTGAAAAGTCACAAAACTTGTATGTTTGAGCTCATTAAGTACTTTTTTCTTTGAAACTCAAGAAGATACAATCATGATGTGTTACGTCATGTTAAAGATCTCGTCGAGATGGTTCATTTGAGTCTTTGATTAAGAAATTTGGTCCTCATTGACCGAAGTTATCGAGCTTCAAAGTGTGAAAAGTCACAAAAATTGTATGTTTGAGCTCATAAAGTACTATTTTTCTTTGAAACTCAAGATGATACAATCATGATGTGTTACGTCATGTTAAAGATCTCGTCGAGATGGTTCATTTGAGTCTTTGATTAAGAAATTTGGTCCTCATTGACCGAAGTTATCGAGCTTCAAAATGTGAAAAGTCACAAAAATTTTATGTTTGAGCTCATAAAGTACTATTTTTCTTTGAAACTCAAGATGATACAATCATGATGTGTTACGTCATGTTAAAGATCTCGTCGAGATGGTTCATTTGAGTCTTTGATTAAGAAATTTGGTCCTCATTGACCGAAGTTATCTTGCTTCAACATGTGAAAAGTCACAAAACTTGTATGTTTGAGCTGATTAAGTACTATTTTTCGTGGAAACCCAAGATGATACAATCATGATGTGTATCATTATGTTAAAGATCTCGTCGAGATGGTTCATTTGAGTCTTTGATTAAGAAATTTGGTCCTCATTGACCGAAGTTATAGAGCTTCAAAGTGTGAAAAGTCACAAAACTTGTATGTTTGAGCTCATAAAGTACTATTTTTCTTTGAAACTCAAGATGATACAATCATGATGTGTTACGTCATGTTAAAGATCTCGTCGAGATGGTTCATTTGAGTCTTTAATTAAGAAATTTGGTCCTCATTGACCGAAGTTATCGAGCTTCAAAGTGTGAAAAGTCACAAAAATTTTATGTTTGAGCTCATAAAGTACTATTTTTCGTGGAAACTCAAGATGATACAATCATGATGTGTATCATTATGTTAAAGATCTCGTCGAGATGGTTCATTTGAGTCTTTGATTAAGAAATTTGGTCCTCATTGACCGAAGTTATCGAGCTTCAAAATGTGAAAAGTCACAAAACTTGTATGTTTGAGCTCATTAAGTACTATTTTTCTTTGAAACTCAAGAAGATACAATCATGATGTGTATCATTATGTAAAAGATCTCGTTGAGATGGTTCATTTGAGTCTTTGATTAAGAAATTTGGTCCTCATTGACCGAAGTTATCGAGCTTCAAAATGTGAAAAGTCACAAAACTTGTATGTTTGAGCTCATTAAGTACTTTTTTCTTTGAAACTCAAGAAGATACAATCATGATGTGTTACGTCATGTTAAAGATCTCGTCGAGATGGTTCATTTGAGTCTTTGATTAAGAAATTTGGTCCTCATTGACCGAAGTTATCGAGCTTCAAAGTGTGAAAAGTCACAAAAATTGTATGTTTGAGCTGATTAAGTACTATTTTTCGTGGAAACCCAAGATGATACAATCATGATGTGTATCATTATGTTAAAGATCTCGTCGAGATGGTTCATTTGAGTCTTTGATTAAGAAATTTGGTCCTCATTGACCGAAGTTATAGAGCTTCAAAGTGTGAAAAGTCACAAAACTTGTATGTTTGAGCTCATAAAGTACTATTTTTCTTTGAAACTCAAGATGATACAATCATGATGTGTTACGTCATGTTAAAGATCTCGTCGAGATGGTTCATTTGAGTCTTTAATTAAGAAATTTGGTCCTCATTGACCGAAGTTATCGAGCTTCAAAGTGTGAAAAGTCACAAAACTTGTATGTTTGAGCTCATAAAGTACTATTTTTCGTGGAAACTCAAGATGATACAATCATGATGTGTATCATTATGTTAAAGATCTCGTCGAGATGGTTCATTTGAGTCTTTGATTAAGAAATTTGGTCCTCATTGACCGAAGTTATCGAGCTTCAAAGTGTGAAAAGTCACAAAACTTGTATGTTTGAGCTCATAAAGTACTATTTTTCGTGGAAACTCAAGATGATACAATCATGATGTGTTACGTCATGTTAAAGATCTCGTCGAGATGGTTCATTTGAGTCTTTGATTAAGAAATTTGGTCCTCATTGACCGAAGTTATCGAGCTTCAACATGTGAAAAGTCACAAAAATTGTATGTTTGAGCTCATTAAGTACTATTTTTCTTTGAAACTCAAGAAGATACAATCATGATGTGTAACGTCATGTTAAAGATCTCGTCGAGATGGTTCATTTGAGTATTTGATTAAGAAATTTGGTCCTCATTGACCGAAGTTATCGAGCTTCAAAGTGTGAAAAGTCACAAAACTTGTATGTTTGAGCTGATTAAGTACTATTTTTCGTGGAAACTCAAGATGATACAATCATGATGTGTATCATTATGTTAAAGATCTCGTCGAGATGGTTCATTTGAGTCTTTGATTAAGAAATTTGGTCCTCATTGACCGAAGTTATCGAGCTTCAACATGTGAAAAGTCACAAAACTTGTATGTTTGAGCTCATTAAGTACTATTTTTCTTTGAAACTCAAGAAGATACAATCATGATGTGTAACGTCATGTTAAAGATCTCGTCGAGATGGTTCATTTGAGTATTTGATTAAGAAATTTGGTCCTCATTGACCGAAGTTATCGAGCTTCAACATGTGAAAAGTCACAAAAATTTTATGTTTGAGCTCATAAAGTACTATTTTTCGTGGAAACTCAAGATGATACAATCATGATATGTATCATTATGTTAAAGATCTCGTCGAGATGGTTCATTTGAGTCTTTGATTAAGAAATTTGGTCCTCATTGACCGAAGTTATCGAGCTTCAAAATGTGAAAAGTCACAAAACTTGTATGTTTGAGCTGATTAAGTACTATTTTTCGTGGAAACTCAAGATGATACAATCATGATGTGTATCATTATGTTAAAGATCTCGTCGAGATGGTTCATTTGAGTCTTTGATTAAGAAATTTGGTCCTCATTGACCGAAGTTATCGAGCTTCAAAATGTGAAAAGTCACAAAACTTGTATGTTTGAGCTCATTAAGTACTATTTTTCTTTGAAACTCAAGAAGATACAATCATGATGTGTATCATTATGTAAAAGATCTCGTTGAGATGGTTCATTTGAGTCTTTGATTAAGAAATTTGGTCCTCATTGACCGAAGTTATCGAGCTTCAAAATGTGAAAAGTCACAAAACTTGTATGTTTGAGCTCATTAAGTACTTTTTTCTTTGAAACTCAAGAAGATACAATCATGATGTGTTACGTCATGTTAAAGATCTCGTCGAGATGGTTCATTTGAGTCTTTGATTAAGAAATTTGGTCCTCATTGACCGAAGTTATCGAGCTTCAAAGTGTGAAAAGTCACAAAAATTGTATGTTTGAGCTCATAAAGTACTATTTTTCTTTGAAACTCAAGATGATACAATCATGATGTGTTACGTCATGTTAAAGATCTCGTCGAGATGGTTCATTTGAGTCTTTGATTAAGAAATTTGGTCCTCATTGACCGAAGTTATCGAGCTTCAAAATGTGAAAAGTCACAAAAATTTTATGTTTGAGCTCATAAAGTACTATTTTTCTTTGAAACTCAAGATGATACAATCATGATGTGTTACGTCATGTTAAAGATCTCGTCGAGATGGTTCATTTGAGTCTTTGATTAAGAAATTTGGTCCTCATTGACCGAAGTTATCTTGCTTCAACATGTGAAAAGTCACAAAACTTGTATGTTTGAGCTGATTAAGTACTATTTTTCGTGGAAACCCAAGATGATACAATCATGATGTGTATCATTATGTTAAAGATCTCGTCGAGATGGTTCATTTGAGTCTTTGATTAAGAAATTTGGTCCTCATTGACCGAAGTTATAGAGCTTCAAAGTGTGAAAAGTCACAAAACTTGTATGTTTGAGCTCATAAAGTACTATTTTTCTTTGAAACTCAAGATGATACAATCATGATGTGTTACGTCATGTTAAAGATCTCGTCGAGATGGTTCATTTGAGTCTTTAATTAAGAAATTTGGTCCTCATTGACCGAAGTTATCGAGCTTCAAAGTGTGAAAAGTCACAAAAATTTTATGTTTGAGCTCATAAAGTACTATTTTTCGTGGAAACTCAAGATGATACAATCATGATGTGTATCATTATGTTAAAGATCTCGTCGAGATGGTTCATTTGAGTCTTTGATTAAGAAATTTGGTCCTCATTGACCGAAGTTATCGAGCTTCAAAATGTGAAAAGTCACAAAACTTGTATGTTTGAGCTGATTAAGTACTATTTTTCGTGGAAACTCAAGATGATACAATCATGATGTGTATCATTATGTTAAAGATCTCGTCGAGATGGTTCATTTGAGTCTTTGATTAAGAAATTTGGTCCTCATTGACCGAAGTTATCGAGCTTCAAAATGTGAAAAGTCACAAAACTTGTATGTTTGAGCTCATTAAGTACTATTTTTCTTTGAAACTCAAGAAGATACAATCATGATGTGTAACGTCATGTTAAAGATCTCGTCGAGATGGTTCATTTGAGTATTTGATTAAGAAATTTGGTCCTCATTGACCGAAGTTATCGAGCTTCAACATGTGAAAAGTCACAAAAATTTTATGTTTGAGCTCATAAAGTACTATTTTTCGTGGAAACTCAAGATGATACAATCATGATATGTATCATTATGTTAAAGATCTCGTCGAGATGGTTCATTTGAGTCTTTGATTAAGAAATTTGGTCCTCATTGACCGAAGTTATAGAGCTTCAAAGTGTGAAAAGTCACAAAACTTGTATGTTTGAGCTCATAAAGTACTATTTTTCGTGGAAACTCAAGATGATACAATCATGATGTGTATCATTATGTTAAAGATCTCGTCGAGATGGTTCATTTGAGTCTTTGATTAAGAAATTTGGTCCTCATTGACCGAAGTTATAGAGCTTCAAAGTGTGAAAAGTCACAAAACTTGTATGTTTGAGCTCATAAAGTACTATTTTTCTTTGAAACTCAAGATGATACAATCATGATGTGTTACGTCATGTTAAAGATCTCGTCGAGATGGTTCATTTGAGTCTTCAATTAAGAAATTTGGTCCTCATTGACCGAAGTTATCGAGCTTCAAAGTGTGAAAAGTCACAAAACTTGTATGTTTGAGCTCATAAAGTACTATTTTTCGTGGAAACTCAAGATGATACAATCATGATGTGTATCATTATGTTAAAGATCTCGTCGAGATGGTTCATTTGAGTCTTTGATTAAGAAATTTGGTCCTCATTGACCGAAGTTATCGAGCTTCAAAGTGTGAAAAGTCACAAAACTTGTATGTTTGAGCTCATAAAGTACTATTTTTCTTTGAAACTCAAGATGATACAATCATGATGTGTTACGTCATGTTAAAGATCTCGTCGAGATAGTTCATTTGAGTCTTTGATTAAGAAATTTGGTCCTCATTGACCGAAGTTATCTTGCTTCAACATGTGAAAAGTCACAAAACTTGTAAGTTTGAGCTCATTAAGTACTATTTTTCTTTGAAACTCAAGAAGATACAATCATGATGTGTAACGTCATGTTAAAAATCTCGTCGAGATGGTTCATTTGAGTATTTGATTAAGAAATTTGGTCCTCATTGACCGAAGTTATCGAGCTTCAACATGTGAAAAGTCACAAAAATTTTATGTTTGAGCTCATAAAGTACTATTTTTCGTGGAAACTCAAGATGATACAATCATGATATGTATCATTATGTTAAAGATCTCGTCGAGATGGTTCATTTGAGTCTTTGATTAAGAAATTTGGTCCTCATTGACCGAAGTTATCGAGCTTCAAAGTGTGAAAAGTCACAAAACTTGTATGTTTGAGCTGATTAAGTACTATTTTTCGTGGAAACTCAAGACGATACAATCATGATGTGTATCATTATGTTAAAGATCTCGTCGAGATGGTTCATTTGAGTCTTTGATTAAGAAATTTGGTCCTCATTGACCGAAGTTATAGAGCTTCAAAGTGTGAAAAGTCACAAAACTTGTATGTTTGAGCTCATAAAGTACTATTTTTCTTTGAAACTCAAGATGATACAATCATGATGTGTTACGTCATGTTAAAGATCTCGTCGAGATGGTTCATTTGAGTCTTTAATTAAGAAATTTGGTCCTCATTGACCGAAGTTATCGAGCTTCAAAGTGTGAAAAGTCACAAAACTTGTATGTTTGAGCTCATAAAGTACTATTTTTCGTGGAAACTCAAGATGATACAATCATGATGTGTATCATTATGTTAAAGATCTCGTCGAGATGGTTCATTTGAGTCTTTGATTAAGAAATTTGGTCCTCATTGACCGAAGTTATCGAGCTTCAAAGTGTGAAAAGTCACAAAACTTGTATGTTTGAGCTCATAAAGTACTATTTTTCGTGGAAACTCAAGATGATACAATCATGATGTGTTTTTTTTTTTTTTTTTTTTTTTTTTTTTTGTGCCCGAGGAGGTGGAAATCTTCAAAAAGACACCCGACCGCTCGGGGTCGGGTAGTGTGGGATTCGAGCCTGAGCCCGCCTACCCACTAAAACCACCCCCTCTCTTCTTATGGCCCCGGTATCGCCTGGTAGGCATTCCTTCGGGGCGCCAAGTCGTAAGAGCTTCTCGCTATGCGTCCGTCCTTCTTCTTCTGTACCGTTCCCGCACAATCTTCTTCCGCATGATCTTCTTGACCATGCACTCAAACGCTCTCCACTTACATTCACTCTCTACGAGTTCAGCGCCGATCGTTCCACGGTCCAGGTTGAGCCCCGCCCCCCTGGCCTCAGTCCGATCGGTCTCCCACTCCGGACATCCCCAGATTGTGTGCTCTGGGGAGTCCGCAACTCCTGGCTCCTCGCAGAACCAGCAGCCGTCACTCTCTTCAACCTTTATTTTGTGCAAGTATTTCCCGAACACTCCGTGTCCGGTAAACACCTGCGTTAGTTCGTACCCGGTCCTCGTCCATTCGCATTCGACCCATCGTCTAATGCTCGGAACGAAGACCTTCACCCATCCATCATACACACCCCACTCACTCTCCCACTCACTCATCACTCTCTCTGCGGCCTCCCTCCTAAAACCTTTACCTCTCTCCCACACCATTCTCCTCTCTTCCACTCGCAGTCTGATGGGAGGAATCTTGGCCAGCGCCAAGACCGCTGCGCACGGGACCGTTCTGTATGCGCAGGCCACCCTGATCGCGAGCCTTCTGTTTGCCCGCTCCAGGACGGCCCTACACATCTTGGTCCTCAACACTCCGTGCCACACCGGCACAGCATACAGAAGCGCCGACGACGCCGCCATGACCATCACCCTTCTCCTCTCAAATCCCATGCCGTTGACTCTGGGTAGGATGCCCTCCAGCTTTTGGATTATTCCTCCCACTTTGTCGGCAGTCCTTCGAGCGTGTTCGGCGAACCTCGCGTCTTTGCCGAACCATACCCCCAGATATTTAATGCTTGTAGTCGTCTCGTACCTGAAACGATCTACAACTAAACTCATATTAGTGAGCTTACGTCTCCCAGCGAGTAGCACCATTTCGGTCTTCTCGGACGCCATACAGAGCCCTTTAGCTCTGAATGTGTCAATGACCATCTCCATGGCTTCCTTGGTCCTCAACTCCAGTGTGTTTCTGCACCCGGCAGTAACCACCAGCGCCAGATCATCCGCGTACGCCACTGGTGTGACGCCCCTCGGATAATCCAGCTTCAGCAGCTCGTCGTAATAGAGGTTCCACAATACGGGGCCTAACACCGACCCCTGCGGGACCCCACACGACATTTCCCTTACATCCCCGTTAGGCAGCTGCACTGTCCTTTCGTCCAGGTACGATTGCACCACACCTACAACATAGCTGCTAACCTGGGACCTCTTAAGTGTTTCAACTATGAGATCCCATGGCGCAGAATTGAACGCATTCTTAACGTCAATCGTTACCATCACACACAATCCTGCATGAGTGGTTCTCGTTTCCTTAATTCTCTCCACGACCTTCATTACGGCCCGCATTGCGTCGATAGTGCTCCTACCCTTCACGAAACCGAACTGGTTTTGATCAATCATTCCACGCTCAATGGCCTCCGCCATCAGCCTGGTTTTGATCACTTTCTCCGCGACCTTCCCGAGCCCGTCGATGAGACAGATGGGACGATACGACGCCTCCGCTGTCGGGTCTTTCTTCGGCTTCTCCGCCAGAACTAACCGGGCCCTCTTCCATATTTTCGGGAATTGCCCTGTCACCAGGATGTTCGTGACACAGTCTGCCATCCCTTGGGGCTTAATCTCAAGGTAGGTCTTAATGACCTCATTGGGAATTCCGTCCAACCCTGGGGCCTTTCGGCTCCCTAGTTCCCTGGCCGCCTGTCGAATCTCCTCTGCCGAGACCCGTTCCACGTCCTCGGCACCTACAACAATTCTGTCCCATCTTACTTTGTCTTTTCTCGGGAAGAGTTCGTCCACGCGCTTTAGCATGTCGGTCTCCGCCAAGTGGCTCGGTTTCAGGCGCCCGAGCTTCTCTGCCACAATCCTGTAGCCGAGACCCCAGACGTTCGTCTCCAAGTCATCGCACAGCTTTTTCCATGCGTTCCTCTTGGCATTCCGAATGGAATCCTTGAGGATCTTCTTGGCTCTTCCATATTCGTCTTCTGCTGCACTTCTCTCCTCGTTCGTTTCTCTGGCTCCCTTTATCCTCGTCATCCTTCGTCTGGCCTGCAAACATTCCTTCCTGTGCGTACCTACTGTTTCGTTCCACCAGTAGACCGCCTTTTTGCCCCCTGTTTTTGCACTCTTCTTGAGTAGGCACTGGTCGCAGGCTTCCCCAATTTCCTCGACTATTTGGTCAGGTTCGGTTCCGCCCCACCCTAAAACACGCTCGTTAACGTATTTAATCAACTTACCAATTCCTTTCTCGGTCACGATCCATCCTTTCTTATTTCTCTCATCTTTCACTCCTAGAGTTTCGGTTCCATTCCCTACAATTCTGTAGGTTATGTACCTGTGTCCACTTCCACTCAGCACGTCCCGCTCGACCTGCCATTGACTCACCATGCGCGCTACGATAGCGCCACTCATAGTTACGTCTATGACAGATCTTCCATTCTTGTTGCCGAACGTCCACTCTCCCCCGTTGTTGTGCGGGGTGAGCTCTCTCGCTTCAACGAACTCCTCCAGGACTCTCCCGTAGGCATTCCTGACGCCAGAACCAAATATCTGGCATTTCGCATTGAAGTCCCCAGCTATGAGGACTCTCCTGCCGTCCATGCCTCCTACAAAATTATCTAACCGATTAATCATGGCCTCGAACTCACCTGTGGTCTTATTCGGCGAGAAGTATACCGAGACCAGCGTAAATCGGCCCAGTTCCACCGCCACGAACCCCCGGTCCCTGTGGATCGACTTCGCTCTCATCCCGCTTTTAAGCCAAATGAACGCTCCATCGTCATTATCCCTGATGACATTCTTCAGGGCTTGGTTAGGCTCCTGCCCCAGAACGACATCAATGTCCTGTTCTCTGATCGTCTGGTACAGCAAGTCGGTAGCAACCCGCCTTCTGTCCAGATTGATCTGTAGACATCTGAGTTCCTTAAATACCGCCATCGTGCCATTTACACTCTCCACATTCACTCCCGCTCCTAAAACACGCATACCGATTATACTATTTAATCTACTTACTAGATTTGTTCCGTGCTCCTCTCCTCGGTAGCCTTCCCAATCTCGTCCTTATTTTTGGACATCCCTGGTTGCGGCTCAGTTGTTTTTTCCGGGTCAGTACCCCTACCGCCTGCAAATGCCTTTACTGGCCCCTTGCAGTTGGGTCCGCCCGCGCTGTGGCCCTCCGCTTTACAGAGGGGGCAGTAGCGAGGATCTTTACAATCCTTCGCCCTGTGCCCCTCCTTCCCACAACGGGCGCACAGTCGGGTCCTATCTACGCCTTTACATGCCTGTGCCCGATGTCCCAGTTCCCAGCACCGGTAGCATCTTCCCGAGTCCTTCCTCTCCTTAAGCCGGCACATATTAATGCCGACTCTCAAATCGGTGACTACTCGAAGATTCTCGGCGTCCCCCTCTCTAACGAGGAACGTGGCGGTTTGGCAGCTTCCATAGCTTGCCTTAAGCCCCTTGAGCCGGAGCTTCTTGGAGTCCAGACCGGTCGCGGTGGCCACCGTACTAGTGGCTTCTTCCCCTGTAGTGACTCCATCCAGTCCCGTAAGCTGGAACACTACAATTTTACTATTCGCCCCCGACCTTACGTTACCTTCCCCCATTCCTTTTCCCAGGATGTTTTTCAGCTCCTCTCCCTGTTCGCCTCCTTTAGGGAGCGTGATTAGCACCTCACCTTTTTTCGTCTCCCTGACTGTCCCGATGTCAACCTTGGTTTGGCTGTTGGCAACCAGTTGTCGGACTTTACGGAGGGTGTCGCTGTAACTTACCCCCTCCTGTTTAGCCACGAAGACTACCTCTTCTTCTGATCTTTTAGGACCAGGTCCCTGTGCTGCCTCCCTCCCGGAGGATGTCCCTCCAGGTAAGTACAGCTTTACCCTGATGTTCTCTTTCAGGGTCCAGCATGCTAGTTCGCAGACCTTCCGAAGTTGCCACGGGTTGGCATCCGGAACCAATGGGATGGACACGCTGTCTCTCCCCTCTTCCAGCATTGTTCCCGCGAGGACCTTGAGGGCTTCAAAAACCCCTACCGGCCCTGTACTCTCCAACTCCTGAAAGTAGACGTGCTTGGTTTTCGTAACTACCTTACCTCCTTTCCTAAGGTTGCACGTCTGCACGAGGCTGGCCATCCTCCCTTCTTCAGCCTCGAGCTCCCTCAGCTCTGGGAGAAGCTGCAGAAATCGCTCCTTCAGCGCGCTATCTCCCTTACCTACCAGGACCGCGAGGTCCATCCTAAAACCCTCACTGATAGGGTCTCCACGAGCTATCTCAGTAGCTTCAAAGATCCCATCGTCCCATCTCTCCTTGATGGCCTCCAAGATCTTTCCCTCCCTAGCTAAAGTTGTTAGCCTCATTTTAACCTCACCATTTTTTCTCTTCTCCTCAGTTTCCGTCTGGCATTCAACAGACACTCCCTCCCGCTTGCCAGCCCTTAGTCGAGCGACCTCGTCCCTTAGTCTTTTATTCTCCTCCTCGAGTTTCCTGTTCTCCTGCCCCTTCCCCTCTTTCTCCAGCACCATGCTCCTAATCGTGCTTTTCAGCACAGAGACAGCGTCCACTAGTTCCTGTTTGGGGTGGTAAGACTCCTTCAGGATTCTATCGACATCGCCTACCTGTTCCCTGGCTACTTCCAAGAGAGCCCTGGGACCTTCTTCCTCTCCTCCCACAATGGATTCATCCATCCTCTTCCTCTTCCCTTTTGGTGCACTGTTTGGCACCTCTTCTACGGAGAATACCGGACAATGCACTTCCACGTTTTGCCCACTTACCACATTTTCTTCTGTTTCCCCTCCTTTGTCCTTGGGCGGAGTCCTCTGCACCTTACCTCTCTTTGCGAATCCTATCTCAGCTCCTTCTACCTCCTCTTTCCTCATCAAGCTCTCCGGAACACTTCCCTTCCTTACGAGCGGCATAGTCACTCTCCCAGTTACATCCCTCCTTTCCTTCAAAATTGTTTTGGCTACAGCACCTTTTTTTCCCGAAGGAACCCCAAGTTTAGAGTCCTGGATCTCCATGGAGTTGCCGGGGGTTTCAGAGGCTCCGAGTGCCTCAGCGATGTTAACCACACCCCAGTAAGGCCTTACTCCGCACAACCTCACCTCTAACCGCTTAAAAAAAAAAAAGAAAAATTTAAATAACGCTAACGGTGTAAATTAACGTAACGTTGAAGACACGGCACGCGAAAAGACACCGATCTAATAATGTCCATGCAAAAAGTCACCGAAGTATCTTATCAATCACGTCGTCAGCGTGCAGGGCAAAAATTAGTTTTCGCACTGCCAAAACCGCTGTTTCTTCGGCTTAGCGTTGAAAAACACTGCTTTACGTCGACGATGCGAAAACTAAAACCGATTTATATCGGAGCACACTTCCACACGTCCGCCTTCGACCGTGGTCCGCCTTCTACTCAATCATGATGTGTTACGTCATGTTAAAGATCTCGTCGAGATGGTTCATTTGAGTATTTGATTAAGAAATTTGGTCCTCATTGACCGAAGTTATCGAGCTTCAAAGTGTGAAAAGTCACAAAACTTGTATGTTTGAGCTGATTAAGTACTATTTTTCGTGGAAACTCAAGATGATACAATCATGATGTGTATCATTATGTTAAAGATCTCGTCGAGATGGTTCATTTGAGTCTTTGATTAAGAAATTTGGTCCTCATTGACCGAAGTTATCGAGCTTCAACATGTGAAAAGTCACAAAACTTGTATGTTTGAGCTCATTAAGTACTATTTTTCTTTGAAACTCAAGAAGATACAATCATGATGTGTAACGTCATGTTAAAGATCTCGTCGAGATGGTTCATTTGAGTATTTGATTAAGAAATTTGGTCCTCATTGACCGAAGTTATCGAGCTTCAACATGTGAAAAGTCACAAAAATTTTATGTTTGAGCTCATAAAGTACTATTTTTCGTGGAAACTCAAGATGATACAATCATGATATGTATCATTATGTTAAAGATCTCGTCGAGATGGTTCATTTGAGTCTTTGATTAAGAAATTTGGTCCTCATTGACCGAAGTTATCGAGCTTCAAAATGTGAAAAGTTACAAAACTTGTATGTTTGAGCTGATTAAGTACTATTTTTCGTGGAAACTCAAGATGATACAATCATGATGTGTATCATTATGTTAAAGATCTCGTCGAGATGGTTCATTTGAGTCTTTGATTAAGAAATTTGGTCCTCATTGACCGAAGTTATCGAGCTTCAAAATGTGAAAAGTCACAAAACTTGTATGTTTGAGCTCATTAAGTACTATTTTTCTTTGAAACTCAAGAAGATACAATCATGATGTGTAACGTCATGTTAAAGATCTCGTCGAGATGGTTCATTTGAGTATTTGATTAAGAAATTTGGTCCTCATTGACCGAAGTTATCGAGCTTCAACATGTGAAAAGTCACAAAAATTTTATGTTTGAGCTCATAAAGTACTATTTTTCGTGGAAACTCAAGATGATACAATCATGATATGTATCATTATGTTAAAGATCTCGTCGAGATGGTTCATTTGAGTCTTTGATTAAGAAATTTGGTCCTCATTGACCGAAGTTATAGAGCTTCAAAGTGTGAAAAGTCACAAAACTTGTATGTTTGAGCTCATAAAGTACTATTTTTCGTGGAAACTCAAGATGATACAATCATGATGTGTTACGTCATGTTAAAGATCTCGTCGAGATGGTTCATTTGAGTCTTTGATTAAGAAATTTGGTCCTCATTGACCTAAGTTATCGAGCTTCAAAGTGTGAAAAGTCACAAAAATTTTATGTTTGAGCTCATAAAGTACTATTTTTCGTGGAAACTCAAGATGATACAATCATGATATGTATCATTATGTTAAAGATCTCGTCGAGATGGTTCATTTGAGTCTTTGATTAAGAAATTTGGTCCTCATTGACCGAAGTTATAGAGCTTCAAAGTGTGAAAAGTCACAAAACTTGTATGTTTGAGCTCATAAAGTACTATTTTTCGTGGAAACTCAAGATGATACAATCATGATGTGTATCATTATGTTAAAGATCTCGTCGAGATGGTTCATTTGAGTCTTTGATTAAGAAATTTGGTCCTCATTGACCGATGTTATCGAGCTTCAAAGTGTGAAAAGTCACAAAACTTGTATGTTTGAGCTCATAAAGTACTATTTTTCTTTGAAACTCAAGATGATACAATCATGATGTGTTACGTCATGTTAAAGATCTCGTCGAGATAGTTCATTTGAGTCTTTGATTAAGAAATTTGGTCCTCATTGACCGAAGTTATCTTGCTTCAACATGTGAAAAGTCACAAAACTTGTAAGTTTGAGCTCATTAAGTACTATTTTTCTTTGAAACTCAAGAAGATACAATCATGATGTGTAACGTCATGTTAAAAATCTCGTCGAGATGGTTCATTTGAGTATTTGATTAAGAAATTTGGTCCTCATTGACCGAAGTTATCGAGCTTCAACATGTGAAAAGTCACAAAAATTTTATGTTTGAGCTCATAAAGTACTATTTTTCGTGGAAACTCAAGATGATACAATCATGATATGTATCATTATGTTAAAGATCTCGTCGAGATGGTTCATTTGAGTCTTTGATTAAGAAATTTGGTCCTCATTGACCGAAGTTATCGAGCTTCAAAGTGTGAAAAGTCACAAAACTTGTATGTTTGAGCTGATTAAGTACTATTTTTCGTGGAAACTCAAGACGATACAATCATGATGTGTATCATTATGTTAAAGATCTCGTCGAGATGGTTCATTTGAGTCTTTGATTAAGAAATTTGGTCCTCATTGACCGAAGTTATAGAGCTTCAAAGTGTGAAAAGTCACAAAACTTGTATGTTTGAGCTCATAAAGTACTATTTTTCTTTGAAACTCAAGATGATACAATCATGATGTGTTACGTCATGTTAAAGATCTCGTCGAGATGGTTCATTTGAGTCTTTAATTAAGAAATTTGGTCCTCATTGACCGAAGTTATCGAGCTTCAAAGTGTGAAAAGTCACAAAACTTGTATGTTTGAGCTCATAAAGTACTATTTTTCGTGGAAACTCAAGATGATACAATCATGATGTGTATCATTATGTTAAAGATCTCGTCGAGATGGTTCATTTGAGTCTTTGATTAAGAAATTTGGTCCTCATTGACCGAAGTTATCGAGCTTCAAAGTGTGAAAAGTCACAAAACTTGTATGTTTGAGCTCATAAAGTACTATTTTTCGTGGAAACTCAAGATGATACAATCATGATGTGTTACGTCATGTTAAAGATCTCGTCGAGATGGTTCATTTGAGTATTTGATTAAGAAATTTGGTCCTCATTGACCGAAGTTATCGAGCTTCAAAGTGTGAAAAGTCACAAAACTTGTATGTTTGAGCTGATTAAGTACTATTTTTCGTGGAAACTCAAGATGATACAATCATGATGTGTATCATTATGTTAAAGATCTCGTCGAGATGGTTCATTTGAGTCTTTGATTAAGAAATTTGGTCCTCATTGACCGAAGTTATCGAGCTTCAACATGTGAAAAGTCACAAAACTTGTATGTTTGAGCTCATTAAGTACTATTTTTCTTTGAAACTCAAGAAGATACAATCATGATGTGTAACGTCATGTTAAAGATCTCGTCGAGATGGTTCATTTGAGTATTTGATTAAGAAATTTGGTCCTCATTGACCGAAGTTATCGAGCTTCAACATGTGAAAAGTCACAAAAATTTTATGTTTGAGCTCATAAAGTACTATTTTTCGTGGAAACTCAAGATGATACAATCATGATAAGTATCATTATGTTAAAGATCTCGTCGAGATGGTTCATTTGAGTCTTTGATTAAGAAATTTGGTCCTCATTGACCGAAGTTATCGAGCTTCAAAATGTGAAAAGTTACAAAACTTGTATGTTTGAGCTGATTAAGTACTATTTTTCGTGGAAACTCAAGATGATACAATCATGATGTGTATCATTATGTTAAAGATCTCGTCGAGATGGTTCATTTGAGTCTTTGATTAAGAAATTTGGTCCTCATTGACCGAAGTTATCGAGCTTCAAAATGTGAAAAGTCACAAAACTTGTATGTTTGAGCTCATTAAGTACTATTTTTCTTTGAAACTCAAGAAGATACAATCATGATGTGTAACGTCATGTTAAAGATCTCGTCGAGATGGTTCATTTGAGTATTTGATTAAGAAATTTGGTCCTCATTGACCGAAGTTATAGAGCTTCAAAGTGTGAAAAGTCACAAAACTTGTATGTTTGAGCTCATAAAGTACTATTTTTCGTGGAAACTCAAGATGATACAATCATGATATGTATCATTATGTTAAAGATCTCGTCGAGATGGTTCATTTGAGTCTTTGATTAAGAAATTTGGTCCTCATTGACCGAAGTTATAGAGCTTCAAAGTGTGAAAAGTCACAAAACTTGTATGTTTGAGCTCATAAAGTACTATTTTTCGTGGAAACTCAAGATGATACAATCATGATGTGTTACGTCATGTTAAAGATCTCGTCGAGATGGTTCATTTGAGTCTTTGATTAAGAAATTTGGTCCTCATTGACCTAAGTTATCGAGCTTCAAAGTGTGAAAAGTCACAAAACTTGTATGTTTGAGCTCATAAAGTACTATTTTTCTTTGAAACTCAAGATGATACAATCATGATGTGTTACGTCATGTTAAAGATCTCGTCGAGATGGTTCATTTGAGTCTTTGATTAAGAAATTTGGTCCTCATTGACCGAAGTTATCTTGCTTCAACATGTGAAAAGTCACAAAACTTGTATGTTTGAGCTCATAAAGTACTATTTTTCGTGGAAACTCAAGATGATACAATCATGATGTGTTACGTCATGTTAAAGATCTCGTCGAGATGGTTCATTTGAGTCTTTGATTAAGAAATTTGGTCCTCATTGACCGAAGTTATCGAGCTTCAACATGTGAAAAGTCACAAAAATTGTATGTTTGAGCTCATAAAGTACTATTTTTCTTTGAAACTCAAGATGATACAATCATGATGTGTTACGTCATGTTAAAGATCTCGTCGAGATGGTTCATTTGAGTCTTTGATTAAGAAATTTGGTCCTCATTGACCGAAGTTATCGAGCTTCAAAATGTGAAAAGTCACAAAAATTTTATGTTTGAGCTCATAAAGTACTATTTTTCTTTGAAACTCAAGATGATACAATCATGATGTGTTACGTCATGTTAAAGATCTCGTCGAGATGGTTCATTTGAGTCTTTGATTAAGAAATTTGGTCCTCATTGACCGAAGTTATCGAGCTTCAACATGTGAAAAGTCACAAAAATTTTATGTTTGAGCTCATAAAGTACTATTTTTCGTGGAAACTCAAGATGATACAATCATGATATGTATCATTATGTTAAAGATCTCGTCGAGATGGTTCATTTGAGTCTTTGATTAAGAAATTTGGTCCTCATTGACCGAAGTTATAGAGCTTCAAAGTGTGAAAAGTCACAAAACTTGTATGTTTGAGCTCATAAAGTACTATTTTTCGTGGAAACTCAAGATGATACAATCATGATGTGTATCATTATGTTAAAGATCTCGTCGAGATGGTTCATTTGAGTCTTTGATTAAGAAATTTGGTCCTCATTGACCGAAGTTATAGAGCTTCAAAGTGTGAAAAGTCACAAAACTTGTATGTTTGAGCTCATAAAGTACTATTTTTCTTTGAAACTCAAGATGATACAATCATGATGTGTTACGTCATGTTAAAGATCTCGTCGAGATGGTTCATTTGAGTCTTTAATTAAGAAATTTGGTCCTCATTGACCGAAGTTATCGAGCTTCAAAGTGTGAAAAGTCACAAAACTTGTATGTTTGAGCTCATAAAGTACTATTTTTCGTGGAAACTCAAGATGATACAATCATGATGTGTATCATTATGTTAAAGATCTCGTCGAGATGGTTCATTTGAGTCTTTGATTAAGAAATTTGGTCCTCATTGACCGAAGTTATCGAGCTTCAAAGTGTGAAAAGTCACAAAACTTGTATGTTTGAGCTCATAAAGTACTATTTTTCTTTGAAACTCAAGATGATACAATCATGATGTGTTACGTCATGTTAAAGATCTCGTCGAGATAGTTCATTTGAGTCTTTGATTAAGAAATTTGGTCCTCATTGACCGAAGTTATCTTGCTTCAACATGTGAAAAGTCACAAAACTTGTAAGTTTGAGCTCATTAAGTACTATTTTTCTTTGAAACTCAAGAAGATACAATCATGATGTGTAACGTCATGTTAAAAATCTCGTCGAGATGGTTCATTTGAGTATTTGATTAAGAAATTTGGTCCTCATTGACCGAAGTTATCGAGCTTCAACATGTGAAAAGTCACAAAAATTTTATGTTTGAGCTCATAAAGTACTATTTTTCGTGGAAACTCAAGATGATACAATCATGATATGTATCATTATGTTAAAGATCTCGTCGAGATGGTTCATTTGAGTCTTTGATTAAGAAATTTGGTCCTCATTGACCGAAGTTATCGAGCTTCAAAGTGTGAAAAGTCACAAAACTTGTATGTTTGAGCTGATTAAGTACTATTTTTCGTGGAAACTCAAGACGATACAATCATGATGTGTATCATTATGTTAAAGATCTCGTCGAGATGGTTCATTTGAGTCTTTGATTAAGAAATTTGGTCCTCATTGACCGAAGTTATAGAGCTTCAAAGTGTGAAAAGTCACAAAACTTGTATGTTTGAGCTCATAAAGTACTATTTTTCTTTGAAACTCAAGATGATACAATCATGATGTGTTACGTCATGTTAAAGATCTCGTCGAGATGGTTCATTTGAGTCTTTAATTAAGAAATTTGGTCCTCATTGACCGAAGTTATCGAGCTTCAAAGTGTGAAAAGTCACAAAACTTGTATGTTTGAGCTCATAAAGTACTATTTTTCGTGGAAACTCAAGATGATACAATCATGATGTGTATCATTATGTTAAAGATCTCGTCGAGATGGTTCATTTGAGTCTTTGATTAAGAAATTTGGTCCTCATTGACCGAAGTTATCGAGCTTCAAAGTGTGAAAAGTCACAAAACTTGTATGTTTGAGCTCATAAAGTACTATTTTTCGTGGAAACTCAAGATGATACAATCATGATGTGTATCATTATGTTAAAGATCTCGTCGAGATGGTTCATTTGAGTCTTTGATTAAGAAATTTGGTCCTCATTGACCGAAGTTATCGAGCTTCAAAGTGTGAAAAGTCACAAAACTTGTATGTTTGAGCTCATAAAGTACTATTTTTCTTTGAAACTCAAGATGATACAATCATGATGTGTTACGTCATGTTAAAGATCTCGTCGAGATGGTTCATTTGAGTCTTTGAGTAAGAAATTTGGTCCTCATTGACCGAAGTTATCGAGCTTCAACATGTGAAAAGTCACAAAACTTGTATGTTTGAGCTCATTAAGTACTATTTTTCTTTGAAACTCAAGAAGATACAATCATGATGTGTAACGTCATGTTAAAGATCTCGTCGAGATGGTTCATTTGAGTATTTGATTAAGAAATTTGGTCCTCATTGACCGAAGTTATCGAGCTTCAACATGTGAAAAGTCACAAAAATTTTATGTTTGAGCTCATAAAGTACTATTTTTCGTGGAAACTCAAGATGATACAATCATGATATGTATCATTATGTTAAAGATCTCGTCGAGATGGTTCATTTGAGTCTTTGATTAAGAAATTTGGTCCTCATTGACCGAAGTTATCGAGCTTCAAAATGTGAAAAGTTACAAAACTTGTATGTTTGAGCTGATTAAGTACTATTTTTCGTGGAAACTCAAGATGATACAATCATGATGTGTATCATTATGTTAAAGATCTCGTCGAGATGGTTCATTTGAGTCTTTGATTAAGAAATTTGGTCCTCATTGACCGAAGTTATCGAGCTTCAAAATGTGAAAAGTCACAAAACTTGTATGTTTGAGCTCATTAAGTACTATTTTTCTTTGAAACTCAAGAAGATACAATCATGATGTGTAACGTCATGTTAAAGATCTCGTCGAGATGGTTCATTTGAGTATTTGATTAAGAAATTTGGTCCTCATTGACCGAAGTTATCGAGCTTCAACATGTGAAAAGTCACAAAAATTTTATGTTTGAGCTCATAAAGTACTATTTTTCGTGGAAACTCAAGATGATACAATCATGATATGTATCATTATGTTAAAGATCTCGTCGAGATGGTTCATTTGAGTCTTTGATTAAGAAATTTGGTCCTCATTGACCGAAGTTATAGAGCTTCAAAGTGTGAAAAGTCACAAAACTTGTATGTTTGAGCTCATAAAGTACTATTTTTCGTGGAAACTCAAGATGATACAATCATGATGTGTTACGTCATGTTAAAGATCTCGTCGAGATGGTTCATTTGAGTCTTTGATTAAGAAATTTGGTCCTCATTGACCTAAGTTATCGAGCTTCAAAGTGTGAAAAGTCACAAAACTTGTATGTTTGAGCTCATAAAGTACTATTTTTCTTTGAAACTCAAGATGATACAATCATGATGTGTTACGTCATGTTAAAGATCTCGTCGAGATGGTTCATTTGAGTCTTTGATTAAGAAATTTGGTCCTCATTGACCGAAGTTATCTTGCTTCAACATGTGAAAAGTCACAAAACTTGTATGTTTGAGCTCATAAAGTACTATTTTTCGTGGAAACTCAAGATGATACAATCATGATGTGTTACGTCATGTTAAAGATCTCGTCGAGATGGTTCATTTGAGTCTTTGATTAAGAAATTTGGTCCTCATTGACCGAAGTTATCGAGCTTCAAAATGTGAAAAGTCACAAAACTTGTATGTTTGAGCTCATTAAGTACTATTTTTCTTTGAAACTCAAGAAGATACAATCATGATGTGTAACGTCATGTTAAAAATCTCGTCGAGATGGTTCATTTGAGTATTTGATTAAGAAATTTGGTCCTCATTGACCGAAGTTATCGAGCTTCAACATGTGAAAAGTCACAAAAATTTTATGTTTGAGCTCATAAAGTACTATTTTTCGTGGAAACTCAAGATGATACAATCATGATATGTATCATTATGTTAAAGATCTCGTCGAGATGGTTCATTTGAGTCTTTGATTAAGAAATTTGGTCCTCATTGACCGAAGTTATCGAGCTTCAAAATGTGAAAAGTCACAAAACTTGTATGTTTGAGCTGATTAAGTACTATTTTTCGTGGAAACTCAAGATGATACAATCATGATGTGTATCATTATGTTAAAGATCTCGTCGAGATGGTTCATTTGAGTCTTTGATTAAGAAATTTGGTCCTCATTGACCGAAGTTATCGAGCTTCAAAATGTGAAAAGTCACAAAACTTGTATGTTTGAGCTCATTAAGTACTATTTTTCGTGGAAACTCAAGATGATACAATCATGATGTGTTACGTCATGTTAAAGATCTCGTCGAGATGGTTCATTTGAGTCTTTGATTAAGAAATTTGGTCCTCATTGACCGAAGTTATCGAGCTTCAACATGTGAAAAGTCACAAAAATTGTATGTTTGAGCTCATAAAGTACTATTTTTCTTTGAAACTCAAGATGATACAATCATGATGTGTTACGTCATGTTAAAGATCTCGTCGAGATGGTTCATTTGAGTATTTGATTAAGAAATTTGGTCCTCATTGACCGAAGTTATCGAGCTTCAAAACGTGAAAAGTCACAAAACTTGTATGTTTGAGCTCATTAAGTACTATTTTTCTTTGAAACTCAAGAAGATACAATCATGATGTGTAATGTCATGTTAAAGATCTCGTCGAGATGGTTCATTTGAGTATTTGATTAAGAAATTTGGTCCTCATTGACCGAAGTTATCGAGCTTCAACATGTGAAAAGTCACAAAAATTTTATGATTGAGCTCATAAAGTACTATTTTTCTTTGAAACTCAAGATGATACAATCATGATGTGTTACGTTATGTTAAAGATCTCGTCGAGATGGTTCATTTGAGTCTTTGATTAAGAAATTTGGTCCTCATTGACCGAAGTTATCGAGCTTCAAAGTGTGAAAAGTCACAAAACTTGTATGTTTGAGCTCATAAAGTACTATTTTTCTTTGAAACTCAAGATGATACAATCATGATGTGTTACGTCATGTTAAAGATCTCGTCGAGATGGTTCATTTGAGTCTTTGATTAAGAAATTTGGTCCTCATTGACCGAAGTTATCTTGCTTCAACATGTGAAAAGTCACAAAACTTGTATGTTTGAGCTCATAAAGTACTATTTTTCGTGGAAACTCAAGATGATACAATCATGATGTGTTACGTCATGTTAAAGATCTCGTCGAGATGGTTCATTTGAGTCTTTGATTAAGAAATTTGGTCCTCATTGACCGAAGTTATCGAGCTTCAAAATGTGAAAAGTCACAAAACTTGTATGTTTGAGCTCATTAAGTACTATTTTTCTTTGAAACTCAAGAAGATACAATCATGATGTGTAACGTCATGTTAAAAATCTCGTCGAGATGGTTCATTTGAGTATTTGATTAAGAAATTTGGTCCTCATTGACCGAAGTTATCGAGCTTCAACATGTGAAAAGTCACAAAAATTTTATGTTTGAGCTCATAAAGTACTATTTTTCGTGGAAACTCAAGATGATACAATCATGATATGTATCATTATGTTAAAGATCTCGTCGAGATGGTTCATTTGAGTCTTTGATTTAGAAATTTGGTCCTCATTGACCGAAGTTATAGAGCTTCAAAGTGTGAAAAGTCACAAAACTTGTATGTTTGAGCTCATAAAGTACTATTTTTCGTGGAAACTCAAGATGATACAATCATGATGTGTTACGTCATGTTAAAGATCACGTCGAGATGGTTCATTTGAGTCTTTGATTAAGAAATTTGGTCCTCATTGACCGAAGTTATCGAGCTTCAAAATGTGAAAAGTCACAAAACTTGTATGTTTGAGCTCATTAAGTACTATTTTTCTTTGAAACTCAAGAAGATACAATCATGATGTGTAACGTCATGTTAAAGATCTCGTCGAGATGGTTCATTTGAGTATTTGATTAAGAAATTTGGTCCTCATTGACCGAAGTTATCGAGCTTCAACATGTGAAAAGTCACAAAAATTTTATGTTTGAGCTCATAAAGTACTATTTTTCGTGGAAACTCAAGATGATACAATCATGATATGTATCATTATGTTAAAGATCTCGTCGAGATGGTTCATTTGAGTCTTTGATTAAGAAATTTGGTCCTCATTGACCGAAGTTATCGAGCTTCAAAATGTGAAAAGTCACAAAACTTGTATGTTTGAGCTCATAAAGTACTATTTTTCGTGGAAACTCAAGATGATACAATCATGATGTGTTACGTCATGTTAAAGATCTCGTCGAGATGGTTCATTTGAGTCTTTGATTAAGAAATTTGGTCCTCATTGACCGAAGTTATCTTGCTTCAACATGTGAAAAGTCACAAAACTTGTATGTTTGAGCTCATAAAGTACTATTTTTCGTGGAAACTCAAGATGATACAATCATGATGTGTTACGTCATGTTAAAGATCTCGTCGAGATGGTTCATTTGAGTCTTTGATTAAGAAATTTGGTCCTCATTGACCGAAGTTATCGAGCTTCAAAATGTGAAAAGTCACAAAACTTGTATGTTTGAGCTCATTAAGTACTATTTTTCTTTGAAACTCAAGAAGATACAATCATGATGTGTAACGTCATGTTAAAAATCTCGTCGAGATGGTTCATTTGAGTATTTGATTAAGAAATTTGGTCCTCATTGACCGAAGTTATCGAGCTTCAACATGTGAAAAGTCACAAAACTTGTATGTTTGAGCTGATTAAGTACTATTTTTCGTGGAAACTCAAGATGATAAAATCATGATGTGTATCATTATGTTAAAGATCTCGTCGAGATGGTTCATTTGAGTCTTTGATTAAGAAATTTGGTCCTCATTGACCGAAGTTATCGAGCTTCAAAGTGTGAAAAGTCACAAAACTTGTATGTTTGAGCTGATTAAGTACTATTTTTCGTGGAAACTCAAGATGATACAATCATGATGTGTATCATTATGTTAAAGATCTCGTCGAGATGGTTCATTTGAGTCTTTGATTAAGAAATTTGGTCCTCATTGACCGAAGTTATCGAGCTTCAAAATGTGAAAAGTCACAAAACTTGTATGTTTGAGCTCATTAAGTACTATTTTTCTTTGAAACTCAAGAAGATACAATCATGATGTGTAACGTCATGTTAAAGATCTCGTCGAGATGGTTCATTTGAGTATTTGATTAAGAAATTTGGTCCTCATTGACCGAAGTTATCGAGCTTCAACATGTGAAAAGTCACAAAAATTTTATGTTTGAGCTCATAAAGTACTATTTTTCGTGGAAACTCAAGATGATACAATCATGATATGTATCATTATGTTAAAGATCTCGTCGAGATGGTTCATTTGAGTCTTTGATTAAGAAATTTGGTCCTCATTGACCTAAGTTATCGAGCTTCAAAGTGTGAAAAGTCACAAAACTTGTATGTTTGAGCTCATAAAGTACTATTTTTCGTGGAAACTCAAGATGATACAATCATGATGTGTATCATTATGTTAAAGATCTCGTCGAGATGGTTCATTTGAGTATTTGATTAAGAAATTTGGTCCTCATTGACCGAAGTTATCGAGCTTCAACATGTGAAAAGTCACAAAAATTTTATGTTTGAGCTCATAAAGTACTATTTATCGTGGAAACTCAAGATGATACAATCATGATATGTATCATTATGTTAAAGATCTCGTCGAGATGGTTCATTTGAGTCTTTGATTAAGAAATTTGGTCCTCATTGACCGAAGTTATCGAGCTTCAACATGTGAAAAGTCACAAAAATTTTATGTTTGAGCTCATAAAGTACTATTTTTCGTGGAAACTCAAGATGATACAATCATGATGTGTATCATTATGATAAAGATCTCGTCGAGATGGTTCATTTGAGTCTTTGATTAAGAAATTTGGTCCTCATTGACCGAAGTTATCGAGCTTCAAAATGTGAAAAGTCACAAAACTTGTATGTTTGAGCTCATTAAGTACTATTTTTCTTTGAAACTCAAGAAGATACAATCATGATGTGTAACGTCATGTTAAAAATCTCGTCGAGATGGTTCATTTGAGTCTTTGATTAAGAAATTTGGTCCTCATTGACCTAAGTTATCGAGCTTCAAAGTGTGAAAAGTCACAAAACTTGTATGTTTGAGCTCATAAAGTACTATTTTTCTTTGAAACTCAAGATGATACAATCATGATGTGTTACGTCATGTTAAAGATCTCGTCGAGATGGTTCATTTGAGTCTTTGATTAAGAAATTTGGTCCTCATTGACCGAAGTTATCTTGCTTCAACATGTGAAAAGTCACAAAACTTGTATGTTTGAGCTCATAAAGTACTATTTTTCGTGGAAACTCAAGATGATACAATCATGATGTGTTACGTCATGTTAAAGATCTCGTCGAGATGGTTCATTTGAGTCTTTGATTAAGAAATTTGGTCCTCATTGACCGAAGTTATCGAGCTTCAAAATGTGAAAAGTCACAAAAATTTTATGTTTGAGCTCATAAAGTACTATTTTTCGTGGAAACTCAAGATGATACAATCATGATATGTATCATTATGTTAAAGATCTCGTCGAGATGGTTCATTTGAGTCTTTGATTAAGAAATTTGGTCCTCATTGACCTAAGTTATCGAGCTTCAAAGTGTGAAAAGTCACAAAACTTGTATGTTTGAGCTCATAAAGTACTATTTTTCGTGGAAACTCAAGATGATACAATCATGATGTGTATCATTATGTTAAAGATCTCGTCGAGATGGTTCATTTGAGTATTTGATTAAGAAATTTGGTCCTCATTGACCGAAGTTATCGAGCTTCAACATGTGAAAAGTCACAAAAATTTTATGTTTGAGCTCATAAAGTACTATTTATCGTGGAAACTCAAGATGATACAATCATGATATGTATCATTATGTTAAAGATCTCGTCGAGATGGTTCATTTGAGTCTTTGATTAAGAAATTTGGTCCTCATTGACCGAAGTTATCGAGCTTCAACATGTGAAAAGTCACAAAAATTTTATGTTTGAGCTCATAAAGTACTATTTTTCGTGGAAACTCAAGATGATACAATCATGATGTGTATCATTATGATAAAGATCTCGTCGAGATGGTTCATTTGAGTCTTTGATTAAGAAATTTGGTCCTCATTGACCGAAGTTATCGAGCTTCAAAATGTGAAAAGTCACAAAACTTGTATGTTTGAGCTCATTAAGTACTATTTTTCTTTGAAACTCAAGAAGATACAATCATGATGTGTAACGTCATGTTAAAAATCTCGTCGAGATGGTTCATTTGAGTCTTTGATTAAGAAATTTGGTCCTCATTGACCTAAGTTATCGAGCTTCAAAGTGTGAAAAGTCACAAAACTTGTATGTTTGAGCTCATAAAGTACTATTTTTCTTTGAAACTCAAGATGATACAATCATGATGTGTTACGTCATGTTAAAGATCTCGTCGAGATGGTTCATTTGAGTCTTTGATTAAGAAATTTGGTCCTCATTGACCGAAGTTATCTTGCTTCAACATGTGAAAAGTCACAAAACTTGTATGTTTGAGCTCATAAAGTACTATTTTTCGTGGAAACTCAAGATGATACAATCATGATGTGTATCATTATGTTAAAGATCTCGTCGAGATGGTTCATTTGAGTATTTGATTAAGAAATTTGGTCCTCATTGACCGAAGTTATCGAGCTTCAACATGTGAAAAGTCACAAAACTTGTATGTTTGAGCTCATAAAGTACTATTTATCGTGGAAACTCAAGATGATACAATCATGATATGTATCATTATGTTAAAGATCTCGTCGAGATGGTTCATTTGAGTCTTTGATTAAGAAATTTGGTCCTCATTGACCGAAGTTATCGAGCTTCAACATGTGAAAAGTCACAAAAATTTTATGTTTGAGCTCATAAAGTACTATTTTTCGTGGAAACTCAAGATGATACAATCATGATATGTATCATTATGTTAAAGATCTCGTCGAGATGGTTCATTTGAGTCTTTGATTAAGAAATTTGGTCCTCATTGACCGAAGTTATAGAGCTTCAAAGTGTGAAAAGTCACAAAACTTGTATGTTTGAGCTCATAAAGTACTATTTTTCGTGGAAACTCAAGATGATACAATCATGATGTGTTACGTCATGTTAAAGATCTCGTCGAGATGGTTCATTTGAGTCTTTGATTAAGAAATTTGGTCCTCATTGACCTAAGTTATCGAGCTTCAAAGTGTGAAAAGTCACAAAACTTGTATGTTTGAGCTCATAAAGTACTATTTTTCTTTGAAACTCAAGATGATACAATCATGATGTGTTACGTCATGTTAAAGATCTCGTCGAGATGGTTCATTTGAGTCTTTGATTAAGAAATTTGGTCCTCATTGACCGAAGTTATCTTGCTTCAACATGTGAAAAGTCACAAAACTTGTATGTTTGAGCTCATAAAGTACTATTTTTCGTGGAAACTCAAGATGATACAATCATGATGTGTTACGTCATGTTAAAGATCTCGTCGAGATGGTTCATTTGAGTCTTTGATTAAGAAATTTGGTCCTCATTGACCGAAGTTATCGAGCTTCAAAATGTGAAAAGTCACAAAACTTGTATGTTTGAGCTCATTAAGTACTATTTTTCTTTGAAACTCAAGAAGATACAATCATGATGTGTAACGTCATGTTAAAGATCTCGTCGAGATGGTTCATTTGAGTATTTGATTAAGAAATTTGGTCCTCATTGACCGAAGTTATCGAGCTTCAACATGTGAAAAGTCACAAAAATTTTATGTTTGAGCTCATAAAGTACTATTTTTCGTGGAAACTCAAGATGATACAATCATGATATGTATCATTATGTTAAAGATCTCGTCGAGATGGTTCATTTGAGTCTTTGATTAAGAAATTTGGTCCTCATTGACCGAAGTTATCGAGCTTCAAAATGTGAAAAGTCACAAAACTTGTATGTTTGAGCTGATTAAGTACTATTTTTCGTGGAAACTCAAGATGATACAATCATGATGTGTATCATTATGTTAAAGATCTCGTCGAGATGGTTCATTTGAGTCTTTGATTAAGAAATTTGGTCCTCATTGACCGAAGTTATCGAGCTTCAAAATGTGAAAAGTCACAAAACTTGTATGTTTGAGCTCATTAAGTACTATTTTTCGTGGAAACTCAAGATGATACAATCATGATGTGTTACGTCATGTTAAAGATCTCGTCGAGATGGTTCATTTGAGTCTTTGATTAAGAAATTTGGTCCTCATTGACCGAAGTTATCGAGCTTCAACATGTGAAAAGTCACAAAAATTGTATGTTTGAGCTCATAAAGTACTATTTTTCTTTGAAACTCAAGATGATACAATCATGATGTGTTACGTCATGTTAAAGATCTCGTCGAGATGGTTCATTTGAGTATTTGATTAAGAAATTTGGTCCTCATTGACCGAAGTTATCGAGCTTCAAAACGTGAAAAGTCACAAAACTTGTATGTTTGAGCTCATAAAGTACTATTTTTCTTTGAAACTCAAGATGATACAATCATGATGTGTTACGTCATGTTAAAGATCTCGTCGAGATGGTTCATTTGAGTCTTTGATTAAGAAATTTGGTCCTCATTGACCGAAGTTATCTTGCTTCAACATGTGAAAAGTCACAAAACTTGTATGTTTGAGCTCATAAAGTACTATTTTTCGTGGAAACTCAAGATGATACAATCATGATGTGTTACGTCATGTTAAAGATCTCGTCGAGATGGTTCATTTGAGTCTTTGATTAAGAAATTTGGTCCTCATTGACCGAAGTTATCTTGCTTCAACATGTGAAAAGTCACAAAACTTGTATGTTTGAGCTCATTAAGTACTATTTTTCTTTGAAACTCAAGAAGATACAATCATGATGTGTAACGTCATGTTAAAAATCTCGTCGAGATGGTTCATTTGAGTATTTGATTAAGAAATTTGGTCCTCATTGACCGAAGTTATCGAGCTTCAACATGTGAAAAGTCACAAAAATTTTATGTTTGAGCTCATAAAGTACTATTTTTCGTGGAAACTCAAGATGATACAATCATGATATGTATCATTATGTTAAAGATCTTGTCGAGATGGTTCATTTGAGTCTTTGATTAAGAAATTTGGTCCTCATTGACCGAAGTTATAGAGCTTCAAAGTGTGAAAAGTCACAAAACTTGTATGTTTGAGCTCATAAAGTACTATTTTTCTTTGAAACTCAAGATGATACAATCATGATGTGTTACGTCATGTTAAAGATCTCGTCGAGATGGTTCATTTGAGTCTTTGATTAAGAAATTTGGTCCTCATTGACCGAAGTTATCGAGCTTCAACATGTGAAAAGTCACAAAAATTGTATGTTTGAGCTCATAAAGTACTATTTTTCTTTGAAACTCAAGATGATACAATCATGATGTGTTACGTCATGTTAAAGATCTCGTCGAGATGGTTCATTTGAGTATTTGATTAAGAAATTTGGTCCTCATTGACCGAAGTTATCGAGCTTCAAAACGTGAAAAGTCACAAAACTTGTATGTTTGAGCTCATAAAGTACTATTTTTCTTTGAAACTCAAGATGATACAATCATGATGTGTTACGTCATGTTAAAGATCTCGTCGAGATGGTTCATTTGAGTCTTTGATTAAGAAATTTGGTCCTCATTGACCGAAGTTATCTTGCTTCAACATGTGAAAAGTCACAAAACTTGTATGTTTGAGCTCATAAAGTACTATTTTTCGTGGAAACTCAAGATGATACAATCATGATGTGTTACGTCATGTTAAAGATCTCGTCGAGATGGTTCATTTGAGTCTTTGATTAAGAAATTTGGTCCTCATTGACCGAAGTTATCTTGCTTCAACATGTGAAAAGTCACAAAACTTGTATGTTTGAGCTCATTAAGTACTATTTTTCTTTGAAACTCAAGAAGATACAATCATGATGTGTAACGTCATGTTAAAAATCTCGTCGAGATGGTTCATTTGAGTATTTGATTAAGAAATTTGGTCCTCATTGACCGAAGTTATCGAGCTTCAACATGTGAAAAGTCACAAAAATTTTATGTTTGAGCTCATAAAGTACTATTTTTCGTGGAAACTCAAGATGATACAATCATGATATGTATCATTATGTTAAAGATCTTGTCGAGATGGTTCATTTGAGTCTTTGATTAAGAAATTTGGTCCTCATTGACCGAAGTTATAGAGCTTCAAAGTGTGAAAAGTCACAAAACTTGTATGTTTGAGCTCATAAAGTACTATTTTTCTTTGAAACTCAAGATGATACAATCATGATGTGTTACGTCATGTTAAAGATCTCGTCGAGATGGTTCATTTGAGTCTTTGATTAAGAAATTTGGTCCTCATTGACCGAAGTTATCGAGCTTCAAAGTATGAAAAGTCACAAAACTTGTATGTTTGAGCTCATAAAGTACTATTTTTCTTTGAAACTCAAGATGATACAATCATGATGTGTTACGTCATGTTAAAGATCTCGTCGAGATGGTTCATTTGAGTCTTTGATTAAGAAATTTGGTCCTCATTGACCGAAGTTATCGAGCTTCAAAGTATGAAAAGTCACAAAACTTGTATGTTTGAGCTCATAAAGTACTATTTTTCTTTGAAACTCAAGATGATACAATCATGATGTGTTACGTCATGTTAAAGATCTCGTCGAGATGGTTCATTTGAGTCTTTGATTAAGAAATTTGGTCCTCATTGACCGAAGTTATCGAGCTTCAAAATGTGAAAAGTCACAAAACTTGTATGTTTGAGCTCATTAAGTACTATTTTTCTTTGAAACTCAAGAAGATACAATCATCATGTGTAACGTCATGTTAAAAATCTCGTCGAGATGGTTCATTTGAGTATTTGATTAAGAAATTTGGTCCTCATTGACCGAAGTTATCGAGCTTCAACATGTGAAAAGTCACAAAACTTGTATGTTTGAGCTCATTAAGTACTATTTTTCTTTGAAACTCAAGATGATACAATCATGATGTGTTACGTCATGTTAAAGATCTCGTCGAGATGGTTCATTTGAGTCTTTGATTAAGAAATTTGGTCCTCATTGACCGAAGTTATCGAGCTTCAAAGTGTGAAAAGTCACAAAACTTGTATGTTTGAGCTGATTAAGTACTATTTTTCGTGGAAACTCAAGATGATACAATCATGATGTGTATCATTATGTTAAAGATCTCGTCGAGATGGTTCATTTGAGTCTTTGATTAAGAAATTTGGTCCTCATTGACCGAAGTTATCGAGCTTCAAAACGTGAAAAGTCACAAAACTTGTATGTTTGAGCTCATTAAGTACTATTTTTCTTTGAAACTCAAGAAGATACAATCATGATGTGTAATGTCATGTTAAAGATCTCGTCGAGATGGTTCATTTGAGTATTTGATTAAGAAATTTGGTCCTCATTGACCGAAGTTATCGAGCTTCAACATGTGAAAAGTCACAAAAATTTTATGATTGAGCTCATAAAGTACTATTTTTCTTTGAAACTCAAGATGATACAATCATGATGTGTTACGTTATGTTAAAGATCTCGTCGAGATGGTTCATTTGAGTCTTTGATTAAGAAATTTGGTCCTCATTGACCGAAGTTATCGAGCTTCAAAGTGTGAAAAGTCACAAAACTTGTATGTTTGAGCTCATAAAGTACTATTTTTCTTTGAAACTCAAGATGATACAATCATGATGTGTTACGTCATGTTAAAGATCTCGTCGAGATGGTTCATTTGAGTCTTTGATTAAGAAATTTGGTCCTCATTGACCGAAGTTATCGAGCTTCAACATGTGAAAAGTCACAAAAATTTTATGTTTGAGCTCATAAAGTACTATTTTTCTTTGAAACTCAAGATGATACAATCATGATGTGTTACGTCATGTTAAAGATCTCGTCGAGATGGTTCATTTGAGTATTTGATTAAGAAATTTGGTCCTCATTGACCGAAGTTATCGAGCTTCAACATGTGAAAAGTCACAAAAATTTTATGTTTGAGCTCATAAAGTACTATTTTTCGTGGAAACTCAAGATGATACAATCATGATATGTATCATTATGTTAAAGATCTCGTCGAGATGGTTCATTTGAGTCTTTGATTAAGAAATTTGGTCCTCATTGACCGAAGTTATCGAGCTTCAACATGTGAAAAGTCACAAAAATTTTATGTTTGAGCTCATAAAGTACTATTTTTCGTGGAAACTCAAGATGATACAATCATGATGTGTTACGTCATGTTAAAGATCTCGTCGAGATGGTTCATTTGAGTCTTTGATTAAGAAATTTGGTCCTCATTGACCGAAGTTATCGAGCTTCAAAATGTGAAAAGTCACAAAACTTGTATGTTTGAGCTCATAAAGTACTATTTTTCGTTGAAACTCAAGATGATACAATCATGATGTGTTACGTCATGTTAAAGATCTCGTCGAGATGGTTCATTTGAGTCTTTGATTAAGAAATTTGGTCCTCATTGACCGAAGTTATCGAGCTTCAAAATGTGAAAAGTCACAAAACTTGTATGTTTGAGCTGATTAAGTACTATTTTTCGTGGAAACTCAAGATGATACAATCATGATGTGTATCATTATGTAAAAGATCTCGTCGAGATGGTTCATTTGAGTCTTTGATTAAGAAATTTGGTCCTCATTGACCGAAGTTATCGAGCTTCAAAATGTGAAAAGTCACAAAACTTGTATGTTTGAGCTGATTAAGTACTATTTTTCTTTGAAACTCAAGATGATACAATCATGATGTGTTACGTTATGTTAAAGATCTCGTCGAGATGGTTCATTTGAGTCTTTGATTAAGAAATTTGGTCCTCATTGACCGAAGTTATCGAGCTTCAACATGTGAAAAGTCACAAAAATTGTATGTTTGAGCTCATTAAGTACTATTTTTCTTTGAAACTCAAGAAGATACAATCATGATGTGTAACGTCATGTTAAAAATCTCGTCGAGATGGTTCATTTGAGTATTTGATTAAGAAATTTGGTCCTCATTGACCGAAGTTATCTTGCTTCAACATGTGAAAAGTCACAAAACTTGTATGTTTGAGCTCATAAAGTACTATTTTTCGTGGAAACTCAAGATAATACAATCATGATGTGTAACGTCATGTTAAAAATCTCGTCGAGATGGTTTATTTGAGTCTTTGATTAAGAAATTTGGTCCTCATTGACCGAAGTTATCGAGCTTCAAAATGTGAAAAGTCACAAAACTTGTATGTTTGAGCTCATTAAGTACTATTTTTCTTTGAAACTCAAGAAGATACAATCATGATGTGTAACGTCATGTTAAAGATCTCGTCGAGTTGGTTCATTTGAGTATTTGATTAAGAAATTTGGTCCTCATTGACCGAAGTTATCGAGCTTCAACATGTGAAAAGTCACAAAAATTTTATGTTTGAGCTCATAAAGTACTATTTTTCGTGGAAACTCAAGATGATACAATCATGATATGTACCATTATGTTAAAGATCTCGTCGAGATGGTTCATTTGAGTCTTTGATTAAGAAATTTGGTCCTCATTGACCGAAGTTATAGAGCTTCAAAGTGTGAAAAGTCACAAAACTTGTATGTTTGAGCTCATAAAGTACTATTTTTCTTTGAAACTCAAGATGATACAATCATGATGTGTTACGTCATGTTAAAGATCTCGTCGAGATGGTTCATTTGAGTCTTTGATTAAGAAATTTGGTCCTCATTGACCGAAGTTATCGAGCTTCAAAGTATGAAAAGTCACAAAACTTGTATGTTTGAGCTCATAAAGTACTATTTTTCTTTGAAACTCAAGATGATACAATCATGATGTGTTACGTCATGTTAAAGATCTCGTCGAGATGGTTCATTTGAGTCTTTGATTAAGAAATTTGGTCCTCATTGACCGAAGTTATCGAGCTTCAAAATGTGAAAAGTCACAAAACTTGTATGTTTGAGCTGATTAAGTACTATTTTTCGTGGAAACTCAAGATGATACAATCATGATGTGTATCATTATGTAAAAGATCTCGTCGAGATGGTTCATTTGAGTCTTTGATTAAGAAATTTGGTCCTCATTGACCGAAGTTATCGAGCTTCAAAATGTGAAAAGTCACAAAACTTGTATGTTTGAGCTCATTAAGTACTATTTTTCGTGGAAACCCAAGATGATACAATCATGATGTGTATCATTATGTTAAAGATCTCGTCGAGATGGTTCATTTGAGTCTTTGATTAAGAAATTTGGTCCTCATTGACCGAAGTTATCGAGCTTCAAAACGTGAAAAGTCACAAAACTTGTATGTTTGAGCTCATTAAGTACTATTTTTCTTTGAAACTCAAGATGATACAATCATGATGTGTTACGTCATGTTAAAGATCTCGTCGAGATGGTTCATTTGAGTCTTTGATTAGGAAATTTGGTCCTCAGTGACCGAAGTTATCGAGCTTCAAAGTGTGAAAAGTCACAAAACTTGTATGTTTGAGCTGATTAAGTACTATTTTTCGTGGAAACTCAAGATGATACAATCATGATGTGTATCATTATGTTAAAGATCTCGTCGAGATGGTTCATTTGAGTCTTTGATTAAGAAATTTGGTCCTCATTGACCGAAGTTATCGAGCTTCAAAACGTGAAAAGTCACAAAACTTGTATGTTTGAGCTCATTAAGTACTATTTTTCTTTGAAACTCAAGAAGATACAATCATGATGTGTAATGTCATGTTAAAGATCTCGTCGAGATGGTTCATTTGAGTATTTGATTAAGAAATTTGGTCCTCATTGACCGAAGTTATCGAGCTTCAACATGTGAAAAGTCACAAAAATTTTATGATTGAGCTCATAAAGTACTATTTTTCTTTGAAACTCAAGATGATACAATCATGATGTTTTACGTTATGTTAAAGATCTCGTCGAGATGGTTCATTTGAGTCTTTGATTAAGAAATTTGGTCCTCATTGACCGAAGTTATCGAGCTTCAAAGTGTGAAAAGTCACAAAACTTGTATGTTTGAGCTCATAAAGTACTATTTTTCTTTGAAACTCAAGATGATACAATCATGATGTGTTACGTCATGTTAAAGATCTCGTCGAGATGGTTCTTTTGAGTCTTTGATTAAGAAATTTGGTCCTCATTGACCGAAGTTATCGAGCTTCAACATGTGAAAAGTCACAAAAATTTTATGTTTGAGCTCATAAAGTACTATTTTTCTTTGAAACTCAAGATGATACAATCATGATGTGTTACGTCATGTTAAAGATCTCGTCGAGATGGTTCATTTGAGTATTTGATTAAGAAATTTGGTCCTCATTGACCGAAGTTATCGAGCTTCAACATGTGAAAAGTCACAAAAATTTTATGTTTGAGCTCATAAAGTACTATTTTTCGTGGAAACTCAAGATGATACAATCATGATATGTATCATTATGTTAAAGATCTCGTCGAGATGGTTCATTTGAGTCTTTGATTAAGAAATTTGGTCCTCATTGACCGAAGTTATCGAGCTTCAACATGTGAAAAGTCACAAAAATTTTATGTTTGAGCTCATAAAGTACTATTTTTCGTGGAAACTCAAGATGATACAATCATGATGTGTTACGTCATGTTAAAGATCTCGTCGAGATGGTTCATTTGAGTCTTTGATTAAGAAATTTGGTCCTCATTGACCGAAGTTATCGAGCTTCAAAATGTGAAAAGTCACAAAACTTGTATGTTTGAGCTCATAAAGTACTATTTTTCGTTGAAACTCAAGATGATACAATCATGATGTGTTACGTCATGTTAAAGATCTCGTCGAGATGGTTCATTTGAGTCTTTGATTAAGAAATTTGGTCCTCATTGACCGAAGTTATCGAGCTTCAAAATGTGAAAAGTCACAAAACTTGTATGTTTGAGCTGATTAAGTACTATTTTTCGTGGAAACTCAAGATGATACAATCATGATGTGTATCATTATGTAAAAGATCTCGTCGAGATGGTTCATTTGAGTCTTTGATTAAGAAATTTGGTCCTCATTGACCGAAGTTATCGAGCTTCAAAATGTGAAAAGTCACAAAACTTGTATGTTTGAGCTGATTAAGTACTATTTTTCTTTGAAACTCAAGATGATACAATCATGATGTGTTACGTTATGTTAAAGATCTCGTCGAGATGGTTCATTTGAGTCTTTGATTAAGAAATTTGGTCCTCATTGACCGAAGTTATCGAGCTTCAACATGTGAAAAGTCACAAAAATTGTATGTTTGAGCTCATTAAGTACTATTTTTCTTTGAAACTCAAGAAGATACAATCATGATGTGTAACGTCATGTTAAAAATCTCGTCGAGATGGTTCATTTGAGTATTTGATTAAGAAATTTGGTCCTCATTGACCGAAGTTATCTTGCTTCAACATGTGAAAAGTCACAAAACTTGTATGTTTGAGCTCATAAAGTACTATTTTTCGTGGAAACTCAAGATAATACAATCATGATGTGTAACGTCATGTTAAAAATCTCGTCGAGATGGTTCATTTGAGTCTTTGATTAAGAAATTTGGTCCTCATTGACCGAAGTTATCGAGCTTCAAAATGTGAAAAGTCACAAAACTTGTATGTTTGAGCTCATTAAGTACTATTTTTCTTTGAAACTCAAGAAGATACAATCATGATGTGTAACGTCATGTTAAAGATCTCGTCGAGTTGGTTCATTTGAGTATTTGATTAAGAAATTTGGTCCTCATTGACCGAAGTTATCGAGCTTCAACATGTGAAAAGTCACAAAAATTTTATGTTTGAGCTCATAAAGTACTATTTTTCGTGGAAACTCAAGATGATACAATCATGATATGTACCATTATGTTAAAGATCTCGTCGAGATGGTTCATTTGAGTCTTTGATTAAGAAATTTGGTCCTCATTGACCGAAGTTATAGAGCTTCAAAGTGTGAAAAGTCACAAAACTTGTATGTTTGAGCTCATAAAGTACTATTTTTCTTTGAAACTCAAGATGATACAATCATGATGTGTTACGTCATGTTAAAGATCTCGTCGAGATGGTTCATTTGAGTCTTTGATTAAGAAATTTGGTCCTCATTGACCGAAGTTATCTTGCTTCAACATGTGAAAAGTCACAAAACTTGTATGTTTGAGCTCATAAAGTACTATTTTTCGTGGAAACACAAGATGATACAATCATGATGTGTTACGTCATGTTAAAGATCTCGTCGAGATGGTTCATTTGAGTCTTTGATTAAGAAATTTGGTCCTCATTGACCGAAGTTATCGAGCTTCAACATGTGAAAAGTCACAAAAATTTTATGATTGAGCTCATAAAGTACTATTTTTCTTTGAATCTCAAGATGATACAATCATGATGTATTACGTCATGTTAAAGATCTCGTCGAGATGGTTCATTTGAGTCTTTGATTAAGAAATTTGGTCCTCATTGACCGAAGTTATCGAGCTTCAAAGTGTGAAAAGTCACAAAACTTGTATGTTTGAGCAGATTAAGTACTATTTTTCGTGGAAACTCAAGATGATACAATCATGATGTGTATCATTATGTAAAAGATCTCGTCGAGATGGTTCATTTGAGTCTTTGAAGAAGAAATTTGGTCCTCATTGACCGAAGTTATCGAGCTTCAACATGTGAAAAGTCACAAAAATTGTATGTTTGAGCTCATAAAGTACTATTTTTCTTTGAAACTCAAGATGATACAATCATGATGTGTTACGTCATGTTAAAGATCTCGTCGAGATGGTTCATTTGAGTCTTTGATTAAGAAATTTGGTCCTCATTGACCGAAGTTATCGAGCTTCAAAGTGTGAAAAGTCACAAAACTTGTATGTTTGAGCTGATTAAGTACTATTTTTCGTGGAAACTCAAGATGATACAATCATGATGTGTATCATTATGTTAAAGATCTCGTCGAGATGGTTCATTTGAGTCTTTGATTAAGAAATTTGGTCCTCATTGACCGAAGTTATCCAGCTTCAACATGTGAAAAGTCACAAAAATTTTATGTTTGAGCTCATAAAGTACTATTTTTCGTGGAAACTCAAGATGATACAATCATGATGTGTTACGTCATGTTAAAGATCTCGTCGAGATGGTTCATTTGAGTCTTTGATTAAGAAATTTGGTCCTCATTGACCGAAGTTATCGAGCTTCAAAATGTGAAAAGTCACAAAACTTGTATGTTTGAGCTCATAAAGTACTATTTTTCGTTGAAACTCAAGATGATACAATCATGATGTGTTACGTCATGTTAAAGATCTCGTCGAGATGGTTCATTTGAGTCTTTGATTAAGAAATTTGGTCCTCATTGACCGAAGTTATCGAGCTTCAAAATGTGAAAAGTCACAAAACTTGTATGTTTGAGCTGATTAAGTACTATTTTTCGTGGAAACTCAAGATGATACAATCATGATGTGTATCATTATGTAAAAGATCTCGTCGAGATGGTTCATTTGAGTCTTTGATTAAGAAATTTGGTCCTCATTGACCGAAGTTATCGAGCTTCAAAATGTGAAAAGTCACAAAACTTGTATGTTTGAGCTGATTAAGTACTATTTTTCTTTGAAACTCAAGATGATACAATCATGATGTGTTACGTTATGTTAAAGATCTCGTCGAGATGGTTCATTTGAGTCTTTGATTAAGAAATTTGGTCCTCATTGACCGAAGTTATCGAGCTTCAACATGTGAAAAGTCACAAAAATTGTATGTTTGAGCTCATTAAGTACTATTTTTCTTTGAAACTCAAGAAGATACAATCATGATGTGTAACGTCATGTTAAAAATCTCGTCGAGATGGTTCATTTGAGTATTTGATTAAGAAATTTGGTCCTCATTGACCGAAGTTATCTTGCTTCAACATGTGAAAAGTCACAAAACTTGTATGTTTGAGCTCATAAAGTACTATTTTTCGTGGAAACTCAAGATAATACAATCATGATGTGTAACGTCATGTTAAAAATCTCGTCGAGATGGTTCATTTGAGTCTTTGATTAAGAAATTTGGTCCTCATTGACCGAAGTTATCGAGCTTCAAAATGTGAAAAGTCACAAAACTTGTATGTTTGAGCTCATTAAGTACTATTTTTCTTTGAAACTCAAGAAGATACAATCATGATGTGTAACGTCATGTTAAAGATCTCGTCGAGTTGGTTCATTTGAGTATTTGATTAAGAAATTTGGTCCTCATTGACCGAAGTTATCGAGCTTCAACATGTGAAAAGTCACAAAAATTTTATGTTTGAGCTCATAAAGTACTATTTTTCGTGGAAACTCAAGATGATACAATCATGATATGTACCATTATGTTAAAGATCTCGTCGAGATGGTTCATTTGAGTCTTTGATTAAGAAATTTGGTCCTCATTGACCGAAGTTATAGAGCTTCAAAGTGTGAAAAGTCACAAAACTTGTATGTTTGAGCTCATAAAGTACTATTTTTCTTTGAAACTCAAGATGATACAATCATGATGTGTTACGTCATGTTAAAGATCTCGTCGAGATGGTTCATTTGAGTCTTTGATTAAGAAATTTGGTCCTCATTGACCGAAGTTATCTTGCTTCAACATGTGAAAAGTCACAAAACTTGTATGTTTGAGCTCATAAAGTACTATTTTTCGTGGAAACTCAAGATGATACAATCATGATGTGTTACGTCATGTTAAAGATCTCGTCGAGATGGTTCATTTGAGTCTTTGATTAAGAAATTTGGTCCTCATTGACCGAAGTTATCGAGCTTCAACATGTGAAAAGTCACAAAAATTTTATGATTGAGCTCATAAAGTACTATTTTTCTTTGAATCTCAAGATGATACAATCATGATGTATTACGTCATGTTAAAGATCTCGTCGAGATGGTTCATTTGAGTCTTTGATTAAGAAATTTGGTCCTCATTGACCGAAGTTATCGAGCTTCAAAGTGTGAAAAGTCACAAAACTTGTATGTTTGAGCAGATTAAGTACTATTTTTCGTGGAAACTCAAGATGATACAATCATGATGTGTATCATTATGTAAAAGATCTCGTCGAGATGGTTCATTTGAGTCTTTGAAGAAGAAATTTGGTCCTCATTGACCGAAGTTATCGAGCTTCAACATGTGAAAAGTCACAAAACTTGTATGTTTGAGCTGATTAAGTACTATTTTTCTTTGAAACTCAAGATGATACAATCATGATGTGTTACGTTATGTTAAAGATCTCGTCGAGATGGTTCATTTGAGTCTTTGATTAAGAAATTTGGTCCTCATTGACCGAAGTTATCGAGCTTCAAAGTGTGAAAAGTCACAAAACTTGTATGTTTGAGCTGATTAAGTACTATTTTTCGTGGAAACTCAAGATGATACAATCATGATGTGTATCATTATGTTAAAGATCTCGTCGAGATGGTTCATTTGAGTCTTTGATTAAGAAATTTGGTCCTCATTGACCGAAGTTATCGAGCTTCAAAACGTGAAAAGTCACAAAACTTGTATGTTTGAGCTCATTAAGTACTATTTTTCTTTGAAACTCAAGAAGATACAATCATGATGTGTAATGTCATGTTAAAGATCTCGTCGAGATGGTTCATTTGAGTATTTGATTAAGAAATTTGGTCCTCATTGACCGAAGTTATCGAGCTTCAACATGTGAAAAGTCACAAAAATTTTATGATTGAGCTCATAAAGTACTATTTTTCTTTGAAACTCAAGATGATACAATCATGATGTGTTACGTTATGTTAAAGATCTCGTCGAGATGGTTCATTTGAGTCTTTGATTAAGAAATTTGGTCCTCATTGACCGAAGTTATCGAGCTTCAAAGTGTGAAAAGTCACAAAACTTGTATGTTTGAGCTCATAAAGTACTATTTTTCTTTGAAACTCAAGATGATACAATCATGATGTGTTACGTCATGTTAAAGATCTCGTCGAGATGGTTCATTTGAGTCTTTGATTAAGAAATTTGGTCCTCATTGACCGAAGTTATCGAGCTTCAACATGTGAAAAGTCACAAAAATTTTATGTTTGAGCTCATAAAGTACTATTTTTCTTTGAAACTCAAGATGATACAATCATGATGTGTTACGTCATGTTAAAGATCTCGTCGAGATGGTTCATTTGAGTATTTGATTAAGAAATTTGGTCCTCATTGACCGAAGTTATCGAGCTTCAACATGTGAAAAGTCACAAAAATTTTATGTTTGAGCTCATAAAGTACTATTTTTCGTGGAAACTCAAGATGATACAATCATGATATGTATCATTATGTTAAAGATCTCGTCGAGATGGTTCATTTGAGTCTTTGATTAAGAAATTTGGTCCTCATTGACCGAAGTTATCGAGCTTCAACATGTGAAAAGTCACAAAAATTTTATGTTTGAGCTCATAAAGTACTATTTTTCGTGGAAACTCAAGATGATACAATCATGATGTGTTACGTCATGTTAAAGATCTCGTCGAGATGGTTCATTTGAGTCTTTGATTAAGAAATTTGGTCCTCATTGACCGAAGTTATCGAGCTTCAAAATGTGAAAAGTCACAAAACTTGTATGTTTGAGCTCATAAAGTACTATTTTTCGTTGAAACTCAAGATGATACAATCATGATGTGTTACGTCATGTTAAAGATCTCGTCGAGATGGTTCATTTGAGTCTTTGATTAAGAAATTTGGTCCTCATTGACCGAAGTTATCGAGCTTCAAAATGTGAAAAGTCACAAAACTTGTATGTTTGAGCTGATTAAGTACTATTTTTCGTGGAAACTCAAGATGATACAATCATGATGTGTATCATTATGTAAAAGATCTCGTCGAGATGGTTCATTTGAGTCTTTGATTAAGAAATTTGGTCCTCATTGACCGAAGTTATCGAGCTTCAAAATGTGAAAAGTCACAAAACTTGTATGTTTGAGCTGATTAAGTACTATTTTTCTTTGAAACTCAAGATGATACAATCATGATGTGTTACGTTATGTTAAAGATCTCGTCGAGATGGTTCATTTGAGTCTTTGATTAAGAAATTTGGTCCTCATTGACCGAAGTTATCGAGCTTCAACATGTGAAAAGTCACAAAAATTGTATGTTTGAGCTCATTAAGTACTATTTTTCGTGGAAACTCAAGATAATACAATCATGATGTGTAACGTCATGTTAAAAATCTCGTCGAGATGGTTTATTTGAGTCTTTGATTAAGAAATTTGGTCCTCATTGACCGAAGTTATCGAGCTTCAAAATGTGAAAAGTCACAAAACTTGTATGTTTGAGCTCATTAAGTACTATTTTTCTTTGAAACTCAAGAAGATACAATCATGATGTGTAACGTCATGTTAAAGATCTCGTCGAGTTGGTTCATTTGAGTATTTGATTAAGAAATTTGGTCCTCATTGACCGAAGTTATCGAGCTTCAACATGTGAAAAGTCACAAAAATTTTATGTTTGAGCTCATAAAGTACTATTTTTCGTGGAAACTCAAGATGATACAATCATGATATGTACCATTATGTTAAAGATCTCGTCGAGATGGTTCATTTGAGTCTTTGAAGAAGAAATTTGGTCCTCATTGACCGAAGTTATCGAGCTTCAACATGTGAAAAGTCACAAAACTTGTATGTTTGAGCTGATTAAGTACTATTTTTCTTTGAAACTCAAGATGATACAATCATGATGTGTTACGTCATGTTAAAGATCTCGTCGAGATGGTTCATTTGAGTCTTTGATTAAGAAATTTGGTCCTCATTGACCGAAGTTATCGAGCTTCAAAATGTGAAAAGTCACAAAACTTGTATGTTTGAGCTGATTAAGTACTATTTTTCGTGGAAACTCAAGATGATACAATCATGATGTGTATCATTATGTAAAAGATCTCGTCGAGATGGTTCATTTGAGTCTTTGATTAAGAAATTTGGTCCTCATTGACCGAAGTTATCGAGCTTCAAAATGTGAAAAGTCACAAAACTTGTATGTTTGAGCTGATTAAGTACTATTTTTCTTTGAAACTCAAGATGATACAATCATGATGTGTTACGTTATGTTAAAGATCTCGTCGAGATGGTTCATTTGAGTCTTTGATTAAGAAATTTGGTCCTCATTGACCGAAGTTATCGAGCTTCAACATGTGAAAAGTCACAAAAATTGTATGTTTGAGCTCATTAAGTACTATTTTTCGTGGAAACTCAAGATAATACAATCATGATGTGTAACGTCATGTTAAAAATCTCGTCGAGATGGTTTATTTGAGTCTTTGATTAAGAAATTTGGTCCTCATTGACCGAAGTTATCGAGCTTCAAAATGTGAAAAGTCACAAAACTTGTATGTTTGAGCTCATTAAGTACTATTTTTCTTTGAAACTCAAGAAGATACAATCATGATGTGTAACGTCATGTTAAAGATCTCGTCGAGTTGGTTCATTTGAGTATTTGATTAAGAAATTTGGTCCTCATTGACCGAAGTTATCGAGCTTCAACATGTGAAAAGTCACAAAAATTTTATGTTTGAGCTCATAAAGTACTATTTTTCGTGGAAACTCAAGATGATACAATCATGATATGTACCATTATGTTAAAGATCTCGTCGAGATGGTTCATTTGAGTCTTTGATTAAGAAATTTGGTCCTCATTGACCGAAGTTATAGAGCTTCAAAGTGTGAAAAGTCACAAAACTTGTATGTTTGAGCTCATAAAGTACTATTTTTCTTTGAAACTCAAGATGATACAATCATGATGTGTTACGTCATGTTAAAGATCTCGTCGAGATGGTTCATTTGAGTCTTTGATTAAGAAATTTGGTCCTCATTGACCGAAGTTATCGAGCTTCAAAGTATGAAAAGTCACAAAACTTGTATGTTTGAGCTCATAAAGTACTATTTTTCTTTGAAACTCAAGATGATACAATCATGATGTGTTACGTCATGTTAAAGATCTCGTCGAGATGGTTCATTTGAGTCTTTGATTAAGAAATTTGGTCCTCATTGACCGAAGTTATCGAGCTTCAAAATGTGAAAAGTCACAAAACTTGTATGTTTGAGCTGATTAAGTACTATTTTTCGTGGAAACTCAAGATGATACAATCATGATGTGTATCATTATGTAAAAGATCTCGTCGAGATGGTTCATTTGAGTCTTTGATTAAGAAATTTGGTCCTCATTGACCGAAGTTATCGAGCTTCAAAATGTGAAAAGTCACAAAACTTGTATGTTTGAGCTCATTAAGTACTATTTTTCTTTGAAACTCAAGAAGATACAATCATCATGTGTAACGTCATGTTAAAAATCTCGTCGAGATGGTTCATTTGAGTATTTGATTAAGAAATTTGGTCCTCATTGACCGAAGTTATCGAGCTTCAACATGTGAAAAGTCACAAAACTTGTATGTTTGAGCTCATTAAGTACTATTTTTCTTTGAAACTCAAGATGATACAATCATGATGTGTTACGTCATGTTAAAGATCTCGTCGAGATGGTTCATTTGAGTCTTTGATTAAGAAATTTGGTCCTCATTGACCGAAGTTATCGAGCTTCAAAGTGTGAAAAGTCACAAAACTTGTATGTTTGAGCTGATTAAGTACTATTTTTCGTGGAAACTCAAGATGATACAATCATGATGTGTATCATTATGTTAAAGATCTCGTCGAGATGGTTCATTTGAGTCTTTGATTAAGAAATTTGGTCCTCATTGACCGAAGTTATCGAGCTTCAACATGTGAAAAGTCACAAAAATTTTATGTTTGAGCTCATAAAGTACTATTTTTCGTGGAAACTCAAGATGATACAATCATGATATGTACCATTATGTTAAAGATCTCGTCGAGATGGTTCATTTGAGTCTTTGATTAAGAAATTTGGTCCTCATTGACCGAAGTTATAGAGCTTCAAAGTGTGAAAAGTCACAAAACTTGTATGTTTGAGCTCATAAAGTACTATTTTTCTTTGAAACTCAAGATGATACAATCATGATGTTTTACGTTATGTTAAAGATCTCGTCGAGATGGTTCATTTGAGTCTTTGATTAAGAAATTTGGTCCTCATTGACCGAAGTTATCGAGCTTCAAAGTGTGAAAAGTCACAAAACTTGTATGTTTGAGCTGATTAAGTACTATTTTTCGTGGAAACTCAAGATGATACAATCATGATGTGTATCATTATGTTAAAGATCTCGTCGAGATGGTTCATTTGAGTCTTTGATTAAGAAATTTGGTCCTCATTGACCGAAGTTATCGAGCTTCAACATGTGAAAAGTCACAAAAATTTTATGTTTGAGCTCATAAAGTACTATTTTTCGTGGAAACTCAAGATGATACAATCATGATGTGTTACGTCATGTTAAAGATCTCGTCGAGATGGTTCATTTGAGTCTTTGATTAAGAAATTTGGTCCTCATTGACCGAAGTTATCGAGCTTCAAAATGTGAAAAGTCACAAAACTTGTATGTTTGAGCTCATAAAGTACTATTTTTCGTTGAAACTCAAGATGATACAATCATGATGTGTTACGTCATGTTAAAGATCTCGTCGAGATGGTTCATTTGAGTCTTTGATTAAGAAATTTGGTCCTCATTGACCGAAGTTATCGAGCTTCAAAATGTGAAAAGTCACAAAACTTGTATGTTTGAGCTGATTAAGTACTATTTTTCGTGGAAACTCAAGATGATACAATCATGATGTGTATCATTATGTAAAAGATCTCGTCGAGATGGTTCATTTGAGTCTTTGATTAAGAAATTTGGTCCTCATTGACCGAAGTTATCGAGCTTCAAAATGTGAAAAGTCACAAAACTTGTATGTTTGAGCTGATTAAGTACTATTTTTCTTTGAAACTCAAGATGATACAATCATGATGTGTTACGTTATGTTAAAGATCTCGTCGAGATGGTTCATTTGAGTCTTTGATTAAGAAATTTGGTCCTCATTGACCGAAGTTATCGAGCTTCAACATGTGAAAAGTCACAAAAATTGTATGTTTGAGCTCATTAAGTACTATTTTTCTTTGAAACTCAAGAAGATACAATCATGATGTGTAACGTCATGTTAAAAATCTCGTCGAGATGGTTCATTTGAGTATTTGATTAAGAAATTTGGTCCTCATTGACCGAAGTTATCTTGCTTCAACATGTGAAAAGTCACAAAACTTGTATGTTTGAGCTCATAAAGTACTATTTTTCGTGGAAACTCAAGATAATACAATCATGATGTGTAACGTCATGTTAAAAATCTCGTCGAGATGGTTCATTTGAGTCTTTGATTAAGAAATTTGGTCCTCATTGACCGAAGTTATCGAGCTTCAAAATGTGAAAAGTCACAAAACTTGTATGTTTGAGCTCATTAAGTACTATTTTTCTTTGAAACTCAAGAAGATACAATCATGATGTGTAACGTCATGTTAAAGATCTCGTCGAGTTGGTTCATTTGAGTATTTGATTAAGAAATTTGGTCCTCATTGACCGAAGTTATCGAGCTTCAACATGTGAAAAGTCACAAAAATTTTATGTTTGAGCTCATAAAGTACTATTTTTCGTGGAAACTCAAGATGATACAATCATGATATGTACCATTATGTTAAAGATCTCGTCGAGATGGTTCATTTGAGTCTTTGATTAAGAAATTTGGTCCTCATTGACCGAAGTTATAGAGCTTCAAAGTGTGAAAAGTCACAAAACTTGTATGTTTGAGCTCATAAAGTACTATTTTTCTTTGAAACTCAAGATGATACAATCATGATGTGTTACGTCATGTTAAAGATCTCGTCGAGATGGTTCATTTGAGTCTTTGATTAAGAAATTTGGTCCTCATTGACCGAAGTTATCTTGCTTCAACATGTGAAAAGTCACAAAACTTGTATGTTTGAGCTCATAAAGTACTATTTTTCGTGGAAACTCAAGATGATACAATCATGATGTGTTACGTCATGTTAAAGATCTCGTCGAGATGGTTCATTTGAGTCTTTGATTAAGAAATTTGGTCCTCATTGACCGAAGTTATCGAGCTTCAACATGTGAAAAGTCACAAAAATTTTATGATTGAGCTCATAAAGTACTATTTTTCTTTGAATCTCAAGATGATACAATCATGATGTATTACGTCATGTTAAAGATCTCGTCGAGATGGTTCATTTGAGTCTTTGATTAAGAAATTTGGTCCTCATTGACCGAAGTTATCGAGCTTCAAAGTGTGAAAAGTCACAAAACTTGTATGTTTGAGCAGATTAAGTACTATTTTTCGTGGAAACTCAAGATGATACAATCATGATGTGTATCATTATGTAAAAGATCTCGTCGAGATGGTTCATTTGAGTCTTTGAAGAAGAAATTTGGTCCTCATTGACCGAAGTTATCGAGCTTCAACATGTGAAAAGTCACAAAACTTGTATGTTTGAGCTGATTAAGTACTATTTTTCTTTGAAACTCAAGATGATACAATCATGATGTGTTACGTTATGTTAAAGATCTCGTCGAGATGGTTCATTTGAGTCTTTGATTAAGAAATTTGGTCCTCATTGACCGAAGTTATCGAGCTTCAAAGTGTGAAAAGTCACAAAACTTGTATGTTTGAGCTGATTAAGTACTATTTTTCGTGGAAACTCAAGATGATACAATCATGATGTGTATCATTATGTTAAAGATCTCGTCGAGATGGTTCATTTGAGTCTTTGATTAAGAAATTTGGTCCTCATTGACCGAAGTTATCGAGCTTCAAAACGTGAAAAGTCACAAAACTTGTATGTTTGAGCTCATTAAGTACTATTTTTCTTTGAAACTCAAGAAGATACAATCATGATGTGTAATGTCATGTTAAAGATCTCGTCGAGATGGTTCATTTGAGTATTTGATTAAGAAATTTGGTCCTCATTGACCGAAGTTATCGAGCTTCAACATGTGAAAAGTCACAAAAATTTTATGATTGAGCTCATAAAGTACTATTTTTCTTTGAAACTCAAGATGATACAATCATGATGTGTTACGTTATGTTAAAGATCTCGTCGAGATGGTTCATTTGAGTCTTTGATTAAGAAATTTGGTCCTCATTGACCGAAGTTATCGAGCTTCAAAGTGTGAAAAGTCACAAAACTTGTATGTTTGAGCTCATAAAGTACTATTTTTCTTTGAAACTCAAGATGATACAATCATGATGTGTTACGTCATGTTAAAGATCTCGTCGAGATGGTTCATTTGAGTCTTTGATTAAGAAATTTGGTCCTCATTGACCGAAGTTATCGAGCTTCAACATGTGAAAAGTCACAAAAATTTTATGTTTGAGCTCATAAAGTACTATTTTTCTTTGAAACTCAAGATGATACAATCATGATGTGTTACGTCATGTTAAAGATCTCGTCGAGATGGTTCATTTGAGTATTTGATTAAGAAATTTGGTCCTCATTGACCGAAGTTATCGAGCTTCAACATGTGAAAAGTCACAAAAATTTTATGTTTGAGCTCATAAAGTACTATTTTTCGTGGAAACTCAAGATGATACAATCATGATATGTATCATTATGTTAAAGATCTCGTCGAGATGGTTCATTTGAGTCTTTGATTAAGAAATTTGGTCCTCATTGACCGAAGTTATCGAGCTTCAACATGTGAAAAGTCACAAAAATTTTATGTTTGAGCTCATAAAGTACTATTTTTCGTGGAAACTCAAGATGATACAATCATGATGTGTTACGTCATGTTAAAGATCTCGTCGAGATGGTTCATTTGAGTCTTTGATTAAGAAATTTGGTCCTCATTGACCGAAGTTATCGAGCTTCAAAATGTGAAAAGTCACAAAACTTGTATGTTTGAGCTCATAAAGTACTATTTTTCGTTGAAACTCAAGATGATACAATCATGATGTGTTACGTCATGTTAAAGATCTCGTCGAGATGGTTCATTTGAGTCTTTGATTAAGAAATTTGGTCCTCATTGACCGAAGTTATCGAGCTTCAAAATGTGAAAAGTCACAAAACTTGTATGTTTGAGCTGATTAAGTACTATTTTTCGTGGAAACTCAAGATGATACAATCATGATGTGTATCATTATGTAAAAGATCTCGTCGAGATGGTTCATTTGAGTCTTTGATTAAGAAATTTGGTCCTCATTGACCGAAGTTATCGAGCTTCAAAATGTGAAAAGTCACAAAACTTGTATGTTTGAGCTGATTAAGTACTATTTTTCTTTGAAACTCAAGATGATACAATCATGATGTGTTACGTTATGTTAAAGATCTCGTCGAGATGGTTCATTTGAGTCTTTGATTAAGAAATTTGGTCCTCATTGACCGAAGTTATCGAGCTTCAACATGTGAAAAGTCACAAAAATTGTATGTTTGAGCTCATTAAGTACTATTTTTCGTGGAAACTCAAGATAATACAATCATGATGTGTAACGTCATGTTAAAAATCTCGTCGAGATGGTTTATTTGAGTCTTTGATTAAGAAATTTGGTCCTCATTGACCGAAGTTATCGAGCTTCAAAATGTGAAAAGTCACAAAACTTGTATGTTTGAGCTCATTAAGTACTATTTTTCTTTGAAACTCAAGAAGATACAATCATGATGTGTAACGTCATGTTAAAGATCTCGTCGAGTTGGTTCATTTGAGTATTTGATTAAGAAATTTGGTCCTCATTGACCGAAGTTATCGAGCTTCAACATGTGAAAAGTCACAAAAATTTTATGTTTGAGCTCATAAAGTACTATTTTTCGTGGAAACTCAAGATGATACAATCATGATATGTACCATTATGTTAAAGATCTCGTCGAGATGGTTCATTTGAGTCTTTGATTAAGAAATTTGGTCCTCATTGACCGAAGTTATAGAGCTTCAAAGTGTGAAAAGTCACAAAACTTGTATGTTTGAGCTCATAAAGTACTATTTTTCTTTGAAACTCAAGATGATACAATCATGATGTGTTACGTCATGTTAAAGATCTCGTCGAGATGGTTCATTTGAGTCTTTGATTAAGAAATTTGGTCCTCATTGACCGAAGTTATCGAGCTTCAAAGTATGAAAAGTCACAAAACTTGTATGTTTGAGCTCATAAAGTACTATTTTTCTTTGAAACTCAAGATGATACAATCATGATGTGTTACGTCATGTTAAAGATCTCGTCGAGATGGTTCATTTGAGTCTTTGATTAAGAAATTTGGTCCTCATTGACCGAAGTTATCGAGCTTCAAAATGTGAAAAGTCACAAAACTTGTATGTTTGAGCTGATTAAGTACTATTTTTCGTGGAAACTCAAGATGATACAATCATGATGTGTATCATTATGTAAAAGATCTCGTCGAGATGGTTCATTTGAGTCTTTGATTAAGAAATTTGGTCCTCATTGACCGAAGTTATCGAGCTTCAAAATGTGAAAAGTCACAAAACTTGTATGTTTGAGCTCATTAAGTACTATTTTTCTTTGAAACTCAAGAAGATACAATCATCATGTGTAACGTCATGTTAAAAATCTCGTCGAGATGGTTCATTTGAGTATTTGATTAAGAAATTTGGTCCTCATTGACCGAAGTTATCGAGCTTCAACATGTGAAAAGTCACAAAACTTGTATGTTTGAGCTCATTAAGTACTATTTTTCTTTGAAACTCAAGATGATACAATCATGATGTGTTACGTCATGTTAAAGATCTCGTCGAGATGGTTCATTTGAGTCTTTGATTAAGAAATTTGGTCCTCATTGACCGAAGTTATCGAGCTTCAAAGTGTGAAAAGTCACAAAACTTGTATGTTTGAGCTGATTAAGTACTATTTTTCGTGGAAACTCAAGATGATACAATCATGATGTGTATCATTATGTTAAAGATCTCGTCGAGATGGTTCATTTGAGTCTTTGATTAAGAAATTTGGTCCTCATTGACCGAAGTTATCGAGCTTCAAAACGTGAAAAGTCACAAAACTTGTATGTTTGAGCTCATTAAGTACTATTTTTCTTTGAAACTCAAGAAGATACAATCATGATGTGTAATGTCATGTTAAAGATCTCGTCGAGATGGTTCATTTGAGTATTTGATTAAGAAATTTGGTCCTCATTGACCGAAGTTATCGAGCTTCAACATGTGAAAAGTCACAAAAATTTTATGATTGAGCTCATAAAGTACTATTTTTCTTTGAAACTCAAGATGATACAATCATGATGTTTTACGTTATGTTAAAGATCTCGTCGAGATGGTTCATTTGAGTCTTTGATTAAGAAATTTGGTCCTCATTGACCGAAGTTATCGAGCTTCAAAGTGTGAAAAGTCACAAAACTTGTATGTTTGAGCTCATAAAGTACTATTTTTCTTTGAAACTCAAGATGATACAATCATGATGTGTTACGTCATGTTAAAGATCTCGTCGAGATGGTTCATTTGAGTCTTTGATTAAGAAATTTGGTCCTCATTGACCGAAGTTATCGAGCTTCAACATGTGAAAAGTCACAAAAATTTTATGTTTGAGCTCATAAAGTACTATTTTTCTTTGAAACTCAAGATGATACAATCATGATGTGTTACGTCATGTTAAAGATCTCGTCGAGATGGTTCATTTGAGTATTTGATTAAGAAATTTGGTCCTCATTGACCGAAGTTATCGAGCTTCAACATGTGAAAAGTCACAAAAATTTTATGTTTGAGCTCATAAAGTACTATTTTTCGTGGAAACTCAAGATGATACAATCATGATATGTATCATTATGTTAAAGATCTCGTCGAGATGGTTCATTTGAGTCTTTGATTAAGAAATTTGGTCCTCATTGACCGAAGTTATCGAGCTTCAACATGTGAAAAGTCACAAAAATTTTATGTTTGAGCTCATAAAGTACTATTTTTCGTGGAAACTCAAGATGATACAATCATGATGTGTTACGTCATGTTAAAGATCTCGTCGAGATGGTTCATTTGAGTCTTTGATTAAGAAATTTGGTCCTCATTGACCGAAGTTATCGAGCTTCAAAATGTGAAAAGTCACAAAACTTGTATGTTTGAGCTCATAAAGTACTATTTTTCGTTGAAACTCAAGATGATACAATCATGATGTGTTACGTCATGTTAAAGATCTCGTCGAGATGGTTCATTTGAGTCTTTGATTAAGAAATTTGGTCCTCATTGACCGAAGTTATCGAGCTTCAAAATGTGAAAAGTCACAAAACTTGTATGTTTGAGCTGATTAAGTACTATTTTTCGTGGAAACTCAAGATGATACAATCATGATGTGTATCATTATGTAAAAGATCTCGTCGAGATGGTTCATTTGAGTCTTTGATTAAGAAATTTGGTCCTCATTGACCGAAGTTATCGAGCTTCAAAATGTGAAAAGTCACAAAACTTGTATGTTTGAGCTGATTAAGTACTATTTTTCTATGAAACTCAAGATGATACAATCATGATGTGTTACGTTATGTTAAAGATCTCGTCGAGATGGTTCATTTGAGTCTTTGATTAAGAAATTTGGTCCTCATTGACCGAAGTTATCGAGCTTCAACATGTGAAAAGTCACAAAAATTGTATGTTTGAGCTCATTAAGTACTATTTTTCTTTGAAACTCAAGAAGATACAATCATGATGTGTAACGTCATGTTAAAAATCTCGTCGAGATGGTTCATTTGAGTATTTGATTAAGAAATTTGGTCCTCATTGACCGAAGTTATCTTGCTTCAACATGTGAAAAGTCACAAAACTTGTATGTTTGAGCTCATAAAGTACTATTTTTCGTGGAAACTCAAGATAATACAATCATGATGTGTAACGTCATGTTAAAAATCTCGTCGAGATGGTTCATTTGAGTCTTTGATTAAGAAATTTGGTCCTCATTGACCGAAGTTATCGAGCTTCAAAATGTGAAAAGTCACAAAACTTGTATGTTTGAGCTCATTAAGTACTATTTTTCTTTGAAACTCAAGAAGATACAATCATGATGTGTAACGTCATGTTAAAGATCTCGTCGAGTTGGTTCATTTGAGTATTTGATTAAGAAATTTGGTCCTCATTGACCGAAGTTATCGAGCTTCAACATGTGAAAAGTCACAAAAATTTTATGTTTGAGCTCATAAAGTACTATTTTTCGTGGAAACTCAAGATGATACAATCATGATATGTACCATTATGTTAAAGATCTCGTCGAGATGGTTCATTTGAGTCTTTGATTAAGAAATTTGGTCCTCATTGACCGAAGTTATCGAGCTTCAACATGTGAAAAGTCACAAAAATTGTATGTTTGAGCTCATTAAGTACTATTTTTCTTTGAAACTCAAGAAGATACAATCATGATGTGTAACGTCATGTTAAAAATCTCGTCGAGATGGTTCATTTGAGTATTTGATTAAGAAATTTGGTCCTCATTGACCGAAGTTATCTTGCTTCAACATGTGAAAAGTCACAAAACTTGTATGTTTGAGCTCATAAAGTACTATTTTTCGTGGAAACTCAAGATAATACAATCATGATGTGTAACGTCATGTTAAAAATCTCGTCGAGATGGTTCATTTGAGTCTTTGATTAAGAAATTTGGTCCTCATTGACCGAAGTTATCGAGCTTCAAAATGTGAAAAGTCACAAAACTTGTATGTTTGAGCTCATTAAGTACTATTTTTCTTTGAAACTCAAGAAGATACAATCATGATGTGTAACGTCATGTTAAAGATCTCGTCGAGTTGGTTCATTTGAGTATTTGATTAAGAAATTTGGTCCTCATTGACCGAAGTTATCGAGCTTCAACATGTGAAAAGTCACAAAACTTGTATGTTTGAGCTCATAAAGTACTATTTTTCTTTGAAACTCAAGATGATACAATCATGATGTGTTACGTCATGTTAAAGATCTCGTCGAGATGGTTCATTTGAGTCTTTGATTAAGAAATTTGGTCCTCATTGACCGAAGTTATCTTGCTTCAACATGTGAAAAGTCACAAAACTTGTATGTTTGAGCTCATAAAGTACTATTTTTCGTGGAAACTCAAGATGATACAATCATGATGTGTTACGTCATGTTAAAGATCTCGTCGAGATGGTTCATTTGAGTCTTTGATTAAGAAATTTGGTCCTCATTGACCGAAGTTATCGAGCTTCAACATGTGAAAAGTCACAAAAATTTTATGATTGAGCTCATAAAGTACTATTTTTCTTTGAATCTCAAGATGATACAATCATGATGTATTACGTCATGTTAAAGATCTCGTCGAGATGGTTCATTTGAGTCTTTGATTAAGAAATTTGGTCCTCATTGACCGAAGTTATCGAGCTTCAAAGTGTGAAAAGTCACAAAACTTGTATGTTTGAGCAGATTAAGTACTATTTTTCGTGGAAACTCAAGATGATACAATCATGATGTGTATCATTATGTAAAAGATCTCGTCGAGATGGTTCATTTGAGTCTTTGAAGAAGAAATTTGGTCCTCATTGACCGAAGTTATCGAGCTTCAACATGTGAAAAGTCACAAAAATTGTATGTTTGAGCTCATAAAGTACTATTTTTCTTTGAAACTCAAGATGATACAATCATGATGTGTTACGTCATGTTAAAGATCTCGTCGAGATGGTTCATTTGAGTCTTTGATTAAGAAATTTGGTCCTCATTGACCGAAGTTATCGAGCTTCAAAATGTGAAAAGTCACAAAACTTGTATGTTTGAGCTCATTAAATACTATTTTTCTTTGAAACTCAAGAAGATACAATCATGATGTGTAACGTCATGTTAAAGATCTCGTCGAGATGGTTCATTTGAGTATTTGATTAAGAAATTTGGTCCTCATTGACCGAAGTTATCGAGCTTCAACATGTGGAAAGTCACAAAAATTTTATGTTTGAGCTCATAAAGTACTATTTTTCGTGGAAACTCAAGATGATACAGTCATGATATGTATCATTATGTTAAAGATCTCGTCGAGATGGTTCATTTGAGTCTTTGATTAAGAAATTTGGTCCTCATTGACCGAAGTTATCGAGCTTCAACATGTGAAAAGTCACAAAAATTTTATGTTTGAGCTCATAAAGTACTATTTTTCGTGGAAACTCAAGATGATACAATCATGATGTGTATCATTATGTTAAAGATCTCGTCGAGATGGTTCATTTGAGTCTTTGATTAAGAAATTTGGTCCTCATTGACCGAAGTTATCGAGCTTCAAAATGTGAAAAGTCACAAAACTTGTATGTTTGAGCTCATTAAGTACTATTTTTCTTTGAAACTCAAGAAGATACAATCATGATGTGTAACGTCATGTTAAAAATCTCGTCGAGATGGTTCATTTGAGACTTTGATAAAGAAATTTGGTCCTCATTGACCGAAGTTATCGAGCTTCAACATGTGAAAAGTCACAAAAATTGTATGTTTGAACTCATAAAGTACTATTTTTCTTTGAAACTCAAGATGATACAATCATGATGTGTTACGTCATGTTAAAGATCTCGTCGAGATGGTTCATTTGAGTCTTTGATTAAGAAATTTGGTCCTCATTGACCGAAGTTATCGAGCTTCAAAATGTGAAAAGTCACAAAACTTGTATGTTTGAGCTCATTAAGTACTATTTTTCTTTGAAACTCAAGAAGATACAATCATGATGTGTAACGTCATGTTAAAAATCTCGTCGAGATGGTTCATTTGAATATTTGATTAAGAAATTTGGTCCTCATTGACCGAAGTTATCGAGCTTCAACATGTGAAAAGTCACAAAAATTTTATGTTTGAGCTCATAAAGTACTATTTTTCGTGGAAACTCAAGATGATACAATCATGATATGTATCATTATGTTAAAGATCTCGTCGAGATGGTTCATTTGAGTCTTTGATTAAGAAATTTGGTCCTCATTGACCGAAGTTATCGAGCTTCAACATGTGAAAAGTCACAAAAATTTTATGTTTAAGCTCATAAAGTACTATTTTTCGTGGAAACTCAAGATGATACAATCATGATGTGTATCATTATGTTAAAGATCTCGTCGAGATGGTTCATTTGAGTCTTTGATTAAGAAATTTGGTCCTCATTGACCGAAGTTATCGAGCTTCAAAATGTGAAAAGTCACAAAACTTGTATGTTTGAGCTGATTAAGTACTATTTTTCGTGGAAACTCAAGATGATACAATCATGATGTGTATCATTATGTAAAAGATCTCGTCGAGATGGTTCATTTGAGTCTTTGATTAAGAAATTTGGTCCTCATTGACCGAAGTTATAGAGCTTCAAAGTGTGAAAAGTCACAAAACTTGTATGTTTGAGCTCATAAAGTACTATTTTTCTTTGAAACTCAAGATGATACAATCATGATGTGTTACGTCATGTTAAAGATCTCGTCGAGATGGTTCATTTGAGTCTTTGATTAAGAAATTTGGTCCTCATTGACCGAAGTTATCGAGCTTCAACATGTGAAAAGTCACAAAAATTGTATGTTTGAACTCATAAAGTACTATTTTTCTTTGAAACTCAAGATGATACAATCATGATGTGTTACGTCATGTTAAAGATCTCGTCGAGATGGTTCATTTGAGTCTTTGATTAAGAAATTTGGTCCTCATTGACCGAAGTTATCGAGCTTCAAAATGTGAAAAGTCACAAAACTTGTATGTTTGAGCTGATTAAGTACTATTTTTCGTGGAAACTCAAGATGATACAATCATGATGTGTATCATTATGTAAAAGATCTCGTCGAGATGGTTCATTTGAGTCTTTGATTAAGAAATTTGGTCCTCGTTGACCGAAGTTATCGAGCTTCAACATGTGAAAAGTCACAAAAATTGTATGTTTGAGCTCATTAAGTACTATTTTTCTTTGAAACTCAAGAAGATACAATCATGATGTGTAACGTCATGTTAAAAATCTCGTCGAGATGGTTCATTTGAGTATTTGATTAAGAAATTTGGTCCTCATTGACCGAAGTTATCTTGCTTCAACATGTGAAAAGTCACAAAACTTGTATGTTTGAGCTCATAAAGTACTATTTTTCGTGGAAACTCAAGATGATACAATCATGATGTGTAACGTCATGTTAAAAATCTCGTCGAGATGGTTCATTTGAGTCTTTGATTAAGAAATTTGGTCCTCATTGACCGAAGTTATCGAGCTTCAAAATGTGAAAAGTCACAAAACTTGTATGTTTGAGCTCATTAAGTACTATTTTTCTTTGAAACTCAAGAAGATACAATCATGATGTGTAACGTCATGTTAAAGATCTCGTCGACTTGGTTCATTTGAGTATTTGATTAAGAAATTTGGTCCTCATTGACCGAAGTTATCGAGCTTCAACATGTGAAAAGTCACAAAAATTTTATGTTTGAGCTCATAAAGTACTATTTTTCGTGGAAACTCAAGATGATACAATCATGATATGTACCATTATGTTAAAGATCTCGTCGAGATGGTTCATTTGAGTCTTTGATTAAGAAATTTGGTCCTCATTGACCGAAGTTATAGAGCTTCAAAGTGTGAAAAGTCACAAAACTTGTATGTTTGAGCTCATAAAGTACTATTTTTCTTTGAAACTCAAGATGATACAATCATGATGTGTTACGTCATGTTAAAGATCTCGTCGAGATGGTTCATTTGAGTCTTTGATTAAGAAATTTGGTCCTCATTGACCGAAGTTATCTTGCTTCAACATGTGAAAAGTCACAATACTTGTATGTTTGAGCTCATAAAGTACTATTTTTCGTGGAAACTCAAGATGATACAATCATGATGTGTTACGTCATGTTAAAGATCTCGTCGAGATGGTTCATTTGAGTCTTTGATTAAGAAATTTGGTCCTCATTGACCGAAGTTATCGAGCTTCAACATGTGAAAAGTCACAAAAATTGTATGTTTGAGCTCATAAAGTACTATTTTTCGTGGAAACTCAAGATGATACAATCATGATGTGTTACGTCATGTTAAAGATCTCGTCGAGATGGTTCATTTGAGTCTTTGATTAAGAAATTTGGTCCTCATTGACCGAAGTTATCGAGCTTCAAAGTGTGAAAAGTCACAAAACTTGTATGTTTGAGCTCATAAAGTACTATTTTTCTTTGAAACTCAAGATGATACAATCATGATGTGTTACGTCATGTTAAAGATCTCGTCGAGATGGTTCATTTGAGTCTTTGATTAAGAAATTTGGTCCTCATTGACCGAAGTTATCGAGCTTCAACATGTGAAAAGTAACAAAAATTTTATGTTTGAGCTCATAAAGTACTATTTTTCGTGGAAACTCAAGATGATACAATCATGATGTGTAACGTCATGTTAAAAATCTCGTCGAGATGGTTCATTTGAGTCTTTGATTAAGAAATTTGGTCCTCATTGACCGAAGTTATCGAGCTTCAAAGTGTGAAAAGTCACAAAACTTGTATGTTTGAGCTCATAAAGTACTATTTTTCTTTGAAACTCAAGATGATACAATCATGATGTGTTACGTCATGTTAAAGATCTCGTCGAGATGGTTCATTTGAGTCTTTGATTAAGAAATTTGGTCCTCATTGACCGAAGTTATCGAGCTTCAACATGTGAAAAGTCACAAAAATTTTATGTTTGAGCTCATAAAGTACTATTTTTCGTGGAAACTCAAGATGATACAATCATGATATGTATCATTATGTTAAAGATCTCGTCGAGATGGTTCATTTGAGTCTTTGATTAAGAAATTTGGTCCTCATTGACCGAAGTTATCGAGCTTCAACATGTGAAAAGTCACAAAACTTGTATGTTTGAGCTGATTAAGTACTATTTTTCGTGGAAACTCAAGATGATACAATCATGATGTGTTACGTCATGTTAAAGATCTCGTCGAGATGGTTCATTTGAGTCTTTGATTAGGAAATTTGGTCCTCATTGACCGAAGTTATCGAGCTTCAAAATGTGAAAAGTCACAAAACTTGTATGTTTGAGCTGATTAAGTACTATTTTTCGTGGAAACTCAAGATGATACAATCATGATGTGTATCATTATGTTAAAGATCTCGTCGAGATGGTTCATTTGAGTATTTGATTAAGAAATTTGGTCCTCATTGACCGAAGTTATCTTGCTTCAACATGTGAAAAGTCACAAAAATTGTATGTTTGAGCTCATTAAGTACTATTTTTCTTTGAAACTCAAGAAGATACAATCATGATGTGTAACGTCATGTTAAAAATCTCGTCGAGATGGTTCATTTGAGTATTTGATTAAGAAATTTGGTCCTCATTGACCGAAGTTATCTTGCTTCAATATGTGAAAAGTCACAAAACTTGTATGTTTGAGCTCATAAAGTACTATTTTTCGTGGAAACTCAAGATAATACAATCATGATGTGTAACGTCATGTTAAAAATCTCGTCGAGATGGTTCATTTGAGTCTTTGATTAAGAAATTTGGTCCTCATTGACCGAAGTTATCTTGCTTCAACATGTGAAAAGTCACAAAAATTGTATGTTTGAGCTCATTAAGTACTATTTTTCTTTGAAACTCAAGAAGATACAATCATGATGTGTAACGTCATGTTAAAAATCTCGTCGAGATGGTTCATTTGAGTATTTGATTAAGAAATTTGGTCCTCATTGACCGAAGTTATCTTGCTTCAACATGTGAAAAGTCACAAAACTTGTATGTTTGAGCTCATAAAGTACTATTTTTCGTGGAAACTCAAGATAATACAATCATGATGTGTAACGTCATGTTAAAAATCTCGTCGAGATGGTTCATTTGAGTCTTTGATTAAGAAATTTGGTCCTCATTGACCGAAGTTATCGAGCTTCAAAATGTGAAAAGTCACAAAACTTGTATGTTTGAGCTCATTAAGTACTATTTTTCTTTGAAACTCAAGAAGATACAATCATGATGTGTAACGTCATGTTAAAGATCTCGTCGAGCTGGTTCATTTGAGTATTTGATTAAGAAATTTGGTTCTCATTGACCGAAGTTATCGAGCTTCAACATGTGAAAAGTCACAAAAATTTTATGTTTGAGCTCATAAAGTACTATTTTTCTTTGAAACTCAAGATGATACAATCATGATGTATTACGTCATGTTAAAGATCTCGTCGAGATGGTTCATTTGAGTCTTTGATTAAGAAATTTGGTCCTCATTGACCGAAGTTATCGAGCTTCAAAGTGTGAAAAGTCACAAAACTTGTATGTTTGAGCTCATAAAGTACTATTTTTCTTTGAAACTCAAGATGATACAATCATGATGTGTTACGTCATGTTAAAGATCTCGTCGAGATGGTTCATTTGAGTCTTTGATTAAGAAATTTGGTCCTCATTGACCGAAGTTATCGAGCTTCAACATGTGAAAAGTCACAAAAATTGTATGTTTGAGCTCATTAAGTACTATTTTTCTTTGAAACTCAAGAAGATACAATCATGATGTGTAACGTCATGTTAAAAATCTCGTCGAGATGGTTCATTTGAGTATTTGATTAAGAAATTTGGTCCTCATTGACCGAAGTTATCTTGCTTCAACATGTGAAAAGTCACAAAACTTGTATGTTTGAGCTCATAAAGTACTATTTTTCGTGGAAACTCAAGATAATACAATCATGATGTGTAACGTCATGTTAAAAATCTCGTCGAGATGGTTCATTTGAGTCTTTGATTAAGAAATTTGGTCCTCATTGACCGAAGTTATCGAGCTTCAAAATGTGAAAAGTCACAAAACTTGTAAGTTTGAGCTCATTAAGTACTATTTTTCTTTGAAACTCAAGAAGATACAATCATGATGTGTAACGTCATGTTAAAGATCTCGTCGAGCTGGTTCATTTGAGTATTTGATTAAGAAATTTGGTTCTCATTGACCGAAGTTATCGAGCTTCAACATGTGAAAAGTCACAAAAATTTTATGTTTGAGCTCATAAAGTACTATTTTTCGTAGAAACTCAAGATGATACAATCATGATATGTACCATTATGTTAAAGATCTCGTCGAGATGGTTCATTTGAGTCTTTGATTAAGAAATTTGGTCCTCATTGACCGAAGTTATAGAGCTTCAAAGTGTGAAAAGTCACAAAACTTGTATGTTTGAGCTCATAAAGTACTATTTTTCTTTGAAACTCAAGATGATACAATCATGATGTGTTACGTCATGTTAAAGATCTCGTCGAGATGGTTCATTTGAGTCTTTGATTAAGAAATTTGGTCCTCATTGACCGAAGTTATCTTGCTTCAACATGTGAAAAGTCACAAAACTTGTATGTTTGAGCTCATAAAGTACTATTTTTCGTGGAAACTCAAGATGATACAATCATGATGTGTTACGTCATGTTAAAGATCTCGTCGAGATGGTTCATTTGAGTCTTTGATTAAGAAATTTGGTCCTCATTGACCGAAGTTATCGAGCTTCAACATGTGAAAAGTCACAAAAATTTTATGATTGAGCTCATAAAGTACTATTTTTCGTGGAAACTCAAGATGATACAATCATGATGTGTTACGTCATGTTAAAGATCTCGTCGAGATGGTTCATTTGAGTCTTTGATTAAGAAATTTGGTCCTCATTGACCGAAGTTATCGAGCTTCAACATGTGAAAAGTCACAAAAATTTTATGATTGAGCTCATAAAGTACTATTTTTCTTTGAAACTCAAGATGATACAATCATGATGTATTACGTCATGTTAAAGATCTCGTCGAGATGGTTCATTTGAGTCTTTGATTAAGAAATTTGGTCCTCATTGACCGAAGTTATCGAGCTTCAAAGTGTGAAAAGTCACAAAACTTGTATGTTTGAGCAGATTAAGTACTATTTTTCGTGGAAACTCAAGATGATACAATCATGATGTGTATCATTATGTAAAAGATCTCGTCGAGATGGTTCATTTGAGTCTTTGAAGAAGAAATTTGGTCCTCATTGACCGAAGTTATCGAGCTTCAACATGTGAAAAGTCACAAAAATTGTATGTTTGAGCTCATAAAGTACTATTTTTCTTTGAAACTCAAGATGATACAATCATGATGTGTTACGTCATGTTAAAGATCTCGTCGAGATGGTTCATTTGAGTCTTTGATTAAGAAATTTGGTCCTCATTGACCGAAGTTATCGAGCTTCAAAATGTGAAAAGTCATAAAACTTGTATGTTTGAGCTCATTAAATACTATTTTTCTTTGAAACTCAAGAAGATACAATCATGATGTGTAACGTCATGTTAAAGATCTCGTCGAGATGGTTCATTTGAGTATTTGATTAAGAAATTTGGTCCTCATTGACCGAAGTTATCGAGCTTCAACATGTGGAAAGTCACAAAAATTTTATGTTTGAGCTCATAAAGTACTATTTTTCGTGGAAACTCAAGAAGATACAATCATGATGTGTAACGTCATGTTAAAAATCTCGTCGAGATGGTTCATTTGAGTCTTTGATAAAGAAATTTGGTCCTCATTGACCGAAGTTATCGAGCTTCAACATGTGAAAAGTCACAAAAATTGTATGTTTGAACTCATAAAGTACTATTTTTCTTTGAAACTCAAGATGATACAATCATGATGTGTTACGTCATGTTAAAGATCTCGTCGAGATGGTTCATTTGAGTCTTTGATTAAGAAATTTGGTCCTCATTGACCGAAGTTATCGAGCTTCAAAGTGTGAAAAGTCACAAAAATTGTATGTTTGAGCTCATAAAGTACTATTTTTCTTTGAAACTCAAGATGATACAATCATGATGTGTTACGTCATGTTAAAGATCTCGTCGAGATGGTTCATTTGAGTCTTTGATTAAGAAATTTGGTCCTCATTGACCGAAGTTATCGAGCTTCAACATGTGAAAAGTCACAAAAATTGTATGTTTGAGCTCATTAAGTACTATTTTTCTTTGAAACTCAAGAAGATACAATCATGATGTGTAACGTCATGTTAAAAATCTCGTCGAGATGGTTCATTTGAGTCTTTGATAAAGAAATTTGGTCCTCATTGACCGAAGTTATCGAGCTTCAACATGTGAAAAGTCACAAAAATTGTATGTTTGAACTCATAAAGTACTATTTTTCTTTGAAACTCAAGATGATACAATCATGATGTGTTACGTCATGTTAAAGATCTCGTCGAGATGGTTCATTTGAGTCTTTGATTAAGAAATTTGGTCCTCATTGACCGAAGTTATCGAGCTTCAAAATGTGAAAAGTCACAAAACTTGTATGTTTGAGCAGATTAAGTACTATTTTTCGTGGAAACTCAAGATGATACAATCATGATGTGTATCATTATGTAAAAGATCTCGTCGAGATGGTTCATTTGAGTCTTTGAAGAAGAAATTTGGTCCTCATTGACCGAAGTTATCGAGCTTCAACATGTGAAAAGTCACAAAAATTGTATGTTTGAGCTCATTAAGTACTATTTTTCTTTGAAACTCAAGATGATACAATCATGATGTGTAACGTCATGTTAAAAATCTCGTCGAGATGGTTCATTTGAGTCTTTGATTAAGAAATTTGGTCCTCATTGACCGAAGTTATCGAGCTTCAAAATGTGAAAAGTCACAAAACTTGTATGTTTGAGCTCATTAAGTACTATTTTTCTTTGAAACTCAATAAGATACAATCATGATGTGTAACGTCATGTTAAAGATCTCGTCGAGATGGTTCATTTGAGTATTTGATTAAGAAATTTGGTCCTCATTGACCGAAGTTATCGAGCTTCAACATGTGAAAAGTCACAAAAATTTTATGTTTGAGCTCATAAAGTACTATTTTTCGTGGAAACTCAAGATGATACAATCATGATATGTATCATTATGTTAAAGATCTCGTCGAGATGGTTCATTTGAGTCTTTGATTAAGAAATTTGGTCCTCATTGACCGAAGTTATCGAGCTTCAACATGTGAAAAGTCACAAAAATTTTATGATTGAGCTCATAAAGTACTATTTTTTTGAAACTCAAGATGATACAATCATGATGTATTACGTCATGTTAAAGATCTCGTCGAGATGGTTCATTTGAGTCTTTGATTAAGAAATTTGGTCCTCATTGACCGAAGTTATCGAGCTTCAAAGTGTGAAAAGTCACAAAACTTGTATGTTTGAGCAGATTAAGTACTATTTTTCGTGGAAACTCAAGATGATACAATCATGATATGTATCATTATGTTAAAGATCTCGTCGAGATGGTTCATTTGAGTCTTTGATTAAGAAATTTGGTCCTCATTGACCGAAGTTATCGAGCTTCAACATGTGAAAAGTCACAAAAATTGTATGTTTGAGCTCATAAAGTACTATTTTTCTTTGAAACTCAAGATGATACAATCATGATGTGTTACGTCATGTTAAAGATCTCGTCGAGATGGTTCATTTGAGTCTTTGATTAAGAAATTTGGTCCTCATTGACCGAAGTTATCGAGCTTCAAAATGTGAAAAGTCACAAAACTTGTATGTTTGAGCTCATTAAATACTATTTTTCTTTGAAACTCAAGAAGATACAATCATGATGTGTAACGTCATGTTAACGATCTCGTCGAGATGGTTCATTTGAGTATTTGATTAAGAAATTTGGTCCTCATTGACCGAAGTTATCGAGCTTCAACATGTGGAAAGTCACAAAAATTTTATGTTTGAGCTCATAAAGTACTATTTTTCGTGGAAACTCAAGAAGATACAATCATGATGTGTAACGTCATGTTAAAAATCTCGTCGAGATGGTTCATTTGAGTCTTTGATAAAGAAATTTGGTCCTCATTGACCGAAGTTATCGAGCTTCAACATGTGAAAAGTCACAAAAATTGTATGTTTGAACTCATAAAGTACTATTTTTCTTTGAAACTCAAGATGATACAATCATGATGTGTTACGTCATGTTAAAGATCTCGTCGAGATGGTTCATTTGAGTCTTTGATTAAGAAATTTGGTCCTCATTGACCGAAGTTATCGAGCTTCAAAATGTGAAAAGTCACAAAACTTGTATGTTTGAGCTCATTAAGTACTATTTTTCTTTGAAACTCAAGAAGATAAAATCATGATGTGTAACGTCATGTTAAAGATCTCGTCGAGATGGTTCATTTGAGTATTTGATTAAGAAATTTGGTCCTCATTGACCGAAGTTATCGAGCTTCAACATGTGAAAAGTCACAAAAATTTTATGTTTGAGCTCATAAAGTACTATTTTTCGTGGAAACTCAAGATGATACAATCATGATATGTATCATTATGTTAAAGATCTCGTCGAGATGGTTCATTTGAGTCTTTGATTAAGAAATTTGTTCCTCATTGACCGAAGTTATCGAGCTTCAACATGTGAAAAGTCACAAAAATTTTATGTTTGAGCTCATAAAGTACTATTTTTCTTTGAAACTCAAGAAGATACAATCATGATGTGTAACGTCATGTTAAAAATCTCGTCGAGATGGTTCATTTGAGTCTTTGATAAAGAAATTTGGTCCTCATTGACCGAAGTTATCGAGCTTCAACATGTGAAAAGTCACAAAAATTGTATGTTTGAGCTCATAAAGTACTATTTTTCGTGGAAACTCAAGATGATACAATCATGATGTGTTACGTCATGTGAAAGATCTCGTCGAGATGGTTCATTTGAGTCTTTGATTAAGAAATTTGGTCCTCATTGACCGAAGTTATCGAGCTTCAAAATGTGAAAAGTCACAAAACTTGTATGTTTGAGCTCATTAAGTACTATTTTTCTTTGAAACTCAAGAAGATACAATCATGATGTGTAACGTCATGTTAAAAATCTCGTCGAGATGGTTCATTTGAGTATTTGATTAAGAAATTTGGTCCTCATTGACCGAAGTTATCGAGCTTCAACATGTGAAAAGTCACAAAAATTTTATGTTTGAGCTCATAAAGTACTATTTTTCGTGGAAACTCAAGATGATACAATCATGATATGTATCATTATGTTAAAGATCTCGTCGAGATGGTTCATTTGAGTCTTTGATTAAGAAATTTGGTCCTCATTGACCGAAGTTATCGAGCTTCAACATGTGAAAAGTCACAAAAATTTTATGTTTAAGCTCATAAAGTACTATTTTTCGTGGAAACTCAAGATGATACAATCATGATGTGTATCATTATGTTAAAGATCTCGTCGAGATGGTTCATTTGAGTCTTTGATTAAGAAATTTGGTCCTCATTGACCGAAGTTATCGAGCTTCAAAATGTGAAAAGTCACAAAACTTGTATGTTTGAGCTGATTAAGTACTATTTTTCGTGGAAACTCAAGATGATACAATCATGATGTGTATCATTATGTAAAAGATCTCGTCGAGATGGTTCATTTGAGTCTTTGATTAAGAAATTTGGTCCTCATTGACCGAAGTTATAGAGCTTCAAAGTGTGAAAAGTCACAAAACTTGTATGTTTGAGCTCATAAAGTACTATTTTTCTTTGAAACTCAAGATGATACAATCATGATGTGTTACGTCATGTTAAAGATCTCGTCGAGATGGTTCATTTGAGTCTTTGATTAAGAAATTTGGTCCTCATTGACCGAAGTTATCGAGCTTCAACATGTGAAAAGTCACAAAAATTTTATGTTTGAGCTCATAAAGTACTATTTTTCTTTGAAACTCAAGAAGATACAATCATGATGTGTAACGTCATGTTAAAAATCTCGTCGAGATGGTTCATTTGAGTGTTTGATAAAGAAATTTGGTCCTCATTGACCGAAGTTATCGAGCTTCAACATGTGAAAAGTCACAAAAATTGTATGTTTGAACTCATAAAGTACTATTTTTCTTTGAAACTCAAGATGATACAATCATGATGTGTTACGTCATGTTAAAGATCTCGTCGAGATGGTTCATTTGAGTCTTTGATTAAGAAATTTGGTCCTCATTGACCGAAGTTATCGAGCTTCAAAATGTGAAAAGTCACAAAACTTGTATGTTTGAGCTCATTAAGTACTATTTTTCTTTGAAACTCAAGAAGATACAATCATGATGTGTAACGTCATGTTAAAGATCTCGTCGACTTGGTTCATTTGAGTATTTGATTAAGAAATTTGGTCCTCATTGACCGAAGTTATCGAGCTTCAACATGTGAAAAGTCACAAAAATTTTATGTTTGAGCTCATAAAGTACTATTTTTCGTGGAAACTCAAGATGATACAATCATGATATGTACCATTATGTTAAAGATCTCGTCGAGATGGTTCATTTGAGTCTTTGATTAAGAAATTTGGTCCTCATTGACCGAAGTTATAGAGCTTCAAAGTGTGAAAAGTCACAAAACTTGTATGTTTGAGCTCATAAAGTACTATTTTTCTTTGAAACTCAAGATGATACAATCATGATGTGTTACGTCATGTTAAAGATCTCGTCGAGATGGTTCATTTGAGTCTTTGATTAAGAAATTTGGTCCTCATTGACCGAAGTTATCTTGCTTCAACATGTGAAAAGTCACAAAACTTGTATGTTTGAGCTCATAAAGTACTATTTTTCGTGGAAACTCAAGATGATACAATCATGATGTGTTACGTCATGTTAAAGATCTCGTCGAGATGGTTCATTTGAGTCTTTGATTAGGAAATTTGGTCCTCATTGACCGAAGTTATCGAGCTTCAAAATGTGAAAAGTCACAAAACTTGTATGTTTGAGCTGATTAAGTACTATTTTTCGTGGAAACTCAAGATGATACAATCATGATGTGTATCATTATGTTAAAGATCTCGTCGAGATGGTTCATTTGAGTCTTTGATTAAGAAATTTGGTCCTCATTGACCGAAGTTATCGAGCTTCAAAATGTGAAAAGTCACAAAACTTGTATGTTTGAGCTCATTAAGTACTATTTTTCTTTGAAACTCAAGAAGATACAATCATGATGTGTAACGTCATGTTAAAGATCTCGTCGAGATGGTTCATTTGAGTATTTGATTAAGAAATTTGGTCCTCATTGACCGAAGTTATCGAGCTTCAACATGTGAAAAGTCACAAAAATTTTATGTTTGAGCTCATAAAGTACTATTTTTCGTGGAAACTCAAGATGATACAATCATGATATGTATCATTATGTTAAAGATCTCGTCGAGATGGTTCATTTGAGTCTTTGATTAAGAAATTTGGTCTTCATTGACCGAAGTTATAGAGCTTCAAAGTGTGAAAAGTCACAAAACTTGTATGTTTGAGCTCATAAAGTACTATTTTTCGTGGAAACTCAAGATGATACAATCATGATGTGTAACGTCATGTTAAAAATCTCGTCGAGATGGTTCATTTGAGTCTTTGATTAAGAAATTTGGTCCTCATTGACCGAAGTTATCGAGCTTCAACATGTGAAAAGTCACAAAAATTTTATGATTGAGCTCATAAAGTACTATTTTTCTTTGAAACTCAAGATGATACAATCATGATGTATTACGTCATGTTAAAGATCTCGTCGAGATGGTTCATTTGAGTCTTTGATTAAGAAATTTGGTCCTCATTGACCGAAGTTATCGAGCTTCAACATGTGAAAAGTCACAAAAATTTTATGTTTGAGCTCATAAAGTACTATTTTTCGTGGAAACTCAAGATGATACAATCATGATATGTATCATTATGTTAAAGATCTCGTCGAGATGGTTCATTTGAGTCTTTGATTAAGAAATTTGGTCCTCATTGACCGAAGTTATCGAGCTTCAAAATGTGAAAAGTCACAAAACTTGTATGTTTGAGCTCATAAAGTACTATTTTTCTTTGAAACTCAAGATGATACAATCATGATGTGTAACGTCATGTTAAAGATCTCGTCGAGATGGTTCATTTGAGTATTTGATTAAGAAATTTGGTCCTCATTGACCGAAGTTATAGAGCTTCAAAGTGTGAAAAGTCACAAAACTTGTATGTTTGAGCTCATAAAGTACTATTTTTCGTGGAAACTCAAGATGATACAATCATGATGTGTAACGTCATGTTAAAAATCTCGTCGAGATGGTTCATTTGAGTCTTTGATTAAGAAATTTGGTCCTCATTGACCGAAGTTATCGAGCTTCAACATGTGAAAAGTCACAAAAATTTTATGATTGAGCTCATAAAGTACTATTTTTCTTTGAAACTCAAGATGATACAATCATGATGTATTACGTCATGTTAAAGATCTCGTCGAGATGGTTCATTTGAGTCTTTGATTAAGAAATTTGGTCCTCATTGACCGAAGTTATCGAGCTTCAAAGTGTGAAAAGTCACAAAACTTGTATGTTTGAGCTCATAAAGTACTATTTTTCTTTGAAACTCAAGATGATACAATCATGATGTGTTACGTCATGTTAAAAATCTCGTCGAGATGGTTCTTTTGAGTCTTTGATTAAGAAATTTGGTCCTCATTGACCGAAGTTATCGAGCTTCAACATGTGAAAAGTCACAAAAATTGTATGTTTGAGCTCATTAAGTACTATTTTTCTTTAAAACTCAAGAAGATACAATCATGATGTGTAACGTCATGTTAAAAATCTCGTCGAGATGGTTCATTTGAGTATTTGATTAAGAAATTTGGTCCTCATTGACCGAAGTTATCGAGCTTCAACATGTGAAAAGTCACAAAAATTTTATGTTTGAGCTCATAAAGTACTATTTTTCGTGGAAACTCAAGATGATACAATCATGATATGTATCATTATGTTAAAGATCTCGTCGAGATGGTTCATTTGAGTCTTTGATTAAGAAATTTGGTCCTCATTGACCGAAGTTATCGAGCTTCAACATGTGAAAAGTCACAAAAATTTTATGTTTGAGCTCATAAAGTACTATTTTTCGTGGAAACTCAAGATGATACAATCATGATGTGTATCATTATGTTAAAGATCTCGTCGAGATGGTTCATTTGAGTCTTTGATTAAGAAATTTGGTCCTCATTGACCGAAGTTATCGAGCTTCAAAATGTGAAAAGTCACAAAACTTGTATGTTTGAGCTCATTAAGTACTATTTTTATTTGAAACTCAAGAAGATACAATCATGATGTGTAACGTCATGTTAAAAATCTCGTCGAGATGGTTCATTTGAGTATTTGATTAAGAAATTTGGTGCTCATTGACCGAAGTTATCGAGCTTCAACATGTGAAAAGTCACAAAAATTGTATGTTTGAGCTCATAAAGTACTATTTTTCTTTGAAACTCAAGATGATACAATCATGATGTGTTACGTCATGTTAAAGATCTCGTCGAGATGGTTCATTTGAGTCTTTGATTAAGAAATTTGGTCCTCATTGACCGAAGTTATCGAGCCTCAAAATGTGAAAAGTCAAAAAACTTGTATGTTTGAGCTGATTAAGTACTATTTTTCGTGGAAACTCAAGATGATACAATCATGATGTGTATCATTATGTAAAAGATCTCGTCGAGATGGTTCATTTGAGTCTTTGATTAAGAAATTTGGTCCTCATTGACCGAAGTTATCGAGCTTCAACATGTGAAAAGTCACAAAAATTGTATGTTTGAGCTCATTAAGTACTATTTTTCTTTAAAACTCAAGAAGATACAATCATGATGTGTAACGTCATGTTAAAAATCTCGTCGAGATGGTTCATTTGAGTATTTGATTAAGAAATTTGGTCCTCATTGACCGAAGTTATCGAGCTTCAACATGTGAAAAGTCACAAAAATTTTATGTTTGAGCTCATAAAGTACTATTTTTCGTGGAAACTCAAGATGATACAATCATGATATGTATCATTATGTTAAAGATCTCGTCGAGATGGTTCATTTGAGTCTTTGATTAAGAAATTTGGTCCTCATTGACCGAAGTTATAGAGCTTCAAAGTGTGAAAAGTCACAAAACTTGTATGTTTGAGCTCATAAAGTACTATTTTTCTTTGAAACTCAAGATGATACAATCATGATGTGTTACGTCATGTTAAAGATCTCGTCGAGATGGTTCATTTGAGTCTTTGATTAAGAAATTTGGTCCTCATTGACCGAAGTTATCGAGCTTCAAAGTGTGAAAAGTCACAAAACTTGTATGTTTGAGCTCATAAAGTACTATTTTTCTTTGAAACTCAAGAAGATACAATCATGATGTGTAACGTCATGTTAAAGATCTCGTCGAGATGGTTCATTTGAGTATTTGATTAAGAAATTTGGTCCTCATTGACCGAAGTTATCGAGCTTCAACATGTGAAAAGTCACAAAAATTTTATGTTTGAGCTCATAAAGTACTATTTTTCGTGGAAACTCAAGATGATACAATCATGATATGTACCATTATGTTAAAGATCTCGTCGAGATGGTTCATTTGAGTCTTTGATTAAGAAATTTGGTCCTCATTGACCGAAGTTATAGAGCTTCAAAGTGTGAAAAGTCACAAAACTTGTATGTTTGAGCTCATAAAGTACTATTTTTCTTTGAAACTCAAGATGATACAATCATGATGTGTTACGTCATGTTAAAGATCTCGTCGAGATGGTTCATTTGAGTCTTTGATTAAGAAATTTGGTCCTCATTGACCGAAGTTATCGAGCTTCAACATGTGAAAAGTCACAAAAATTTTATGTTTGAGCTCATAAAGTACTATTTTTCGTGGAAACTCAAGATGATACAATCATGATGTGTATCATTATGTTAAAAATCTCGTCGAGATGGTTCATTTGAGTCTTTGATTAAGAAATTTGGTCCTCATTGACCGAAGTTATCGAGCTTCAAAGTGTGAAAAGTCACAAAACTTGTATGTTTGAGCTCATAAAGTACTATTTTTCGTGGAAACTCAAGATGATACAATCATGATGTGTTACGTCATGTTAAAGATCTCGTCGAGATTGTTCATTTGAGTCTTTGATTAAGAAATTTGGTCCTCATTGACCGAAGTTATCGAGCTTCAACATGTGAAAAGTAACAAAAATTTTATGTTTGAGCTCATAAAGTACTATTTTTCGTGGAAACTCAAGATGATACAATCATGATATGTATCATTATGTTAAAGATCTCGTCGAGATGGTTCATTTGAGTCTTTGATTAAGAAATTTGGTCCTCATTGACCGAAGTTATCGAGCTTCAACATGTGAAAAGTCACAAAAATTTTATGTTTGAGCTCATAAAGTACTATTTTTCGTGGAAACTCAAGATGATACAATCATGATGTGTATCATTATGTTAAAGATCTCGTCGAGATGGTTCATTTGAGTCTTTGATTAAGAAATTTGGTCCTCATTGACCGAAGTTATCGAGCTTCAAAATGTGAAAAGTCACAAAACTTGTATGTTTGAGCTCATTAAGTACTATTTTTATTTGAAACTCAAGAAGATACAATCATGATGTGTAACGTCATGTTAAAAATCTCGTCGAGATGGTTCATTTGAGTATTTGATTAAGAAATTTGGTGCTCATTGACCGAAGTTATCGAGCTTCAACATGTGAAAAGTCACAAAAATTGTATGTTTGAGCTCATAAAGTACTATTTTTCTTTGAAACTCAAGATGATACAATCATGATGTGTTACGTCATGTTAAAGATCTCGTCGAGATGGTTCATTTGAGTCTTTGATTAAGAAATTTGGTCCTCATTGACCGAAGTTATCGAGCCTCAAAATGTGAAAAGTCAAAAAACTTGTATGTTTGAGCTGATTAAGTACTATTTTTCGTGGAAACTCAAGATGATACAATCATGATGTGTATCATTATGTAAAAGATCTCGTCGAGATGGTTCATTTGAGTCTTTGATTAAGAAATTTGGTCCTCATTGACCGAAGTTATCGAGCTTCAACATGTGAAAAGTCACAAAAATTTTATGTTTGAGCTCATAAAGTACTATTTTTCGTGGAAACTCAAGATGATACAATCATGATATGTATCATTATGTTAAAGATCTCGTCGAGATGGTTCATTTGAGTCTTTGATTAAGAAATTTGGTCCTCATTGACCGAAGTTATCGAGCTTCAACATGTGAAAAGTCACAAAACTTGTATGTTTGAGCTCATAAAGTACTATTTTTCTTTGAAACTCAAGATGATACAATCATGATGTGTTACGTCATGTTAAAGATCTCGTCGAGATGGTTCATTTGAGTCTTTGATTAAGAAATTTGGTCCTCATTGACCGAAGTTATCGAGCTTCAAAGTGTGAAAAGTCACAAAACTTGTATGTTTGAGCTCATAAAGTACTATTTTTCTTTGAAACTCAAGAAGATACAATCATGATGTGTAACGTCATGTTAAAGATCTCGTCGAGATGGTTCATTTGAGTATTTGATTAAGAAATTTGGTCCTCATTGACCGAAGTTATCGAGCTTCAACATGTGAAAAGTCACAAAAATTTTATGTTTGAGCTCATAAAGTACTATTTTTCGTGGAAACTCAAGATGATACAATCATGATATGTACCATTATGTTAAAGATCTCGTCGAGATGGTTCATTTGAGTCTTTGATTAAGAAATTTGGTCCTCATTGACCGAAGTTATAGAGCTTCAAAGTGTGAAAAGTCACAAAACTTGTATGTTTGAGCTCATAAAGTACTATTTTTCTTTGAAACTCAAGATGATACAATCATGATGTGTTACGTCATGTTAAAGATCTCGTCGAGATGGTTCATTTGAGTCTTTGATTAAGAAATTTGGTCCTCATTGACCGAAGTTATCGAGCTTCAACATGTGAAAAGTCACAAAAATTTTATGTTTGAGCTCATAAAGTACTATTTTTCGTGGAAACTCAAGATGATACAATCATGATGTGTATCATTATGTTAAAAATCTCGTCGAGATGGTTCATTTGAGTCTTTGATTAAGAAATTTGGTCCTCATTGACCGAAGTTATCGAGCTTCAAAGTGTGAAAAGTCACAAAACTTGTATGTTTGAGCTCATAAAGTACTATTTTTCGTGGAAACTCAAGATGATACAATCATGATGTGTTACGTCATGTTAAAGATCTCGTCGAGATTGTTCATTTGAGTCTTTGATTAAGAAATTTGGTCCTCATTGACCGAAGTTATCGAGCTTCAACATGTGAAAAGTAACAAAAATTTTATGTTTGAGCTCATAAAGTACTATTTTTCGTGGAAACTCAAGATGATACAATCATGATATGTATCATTATGTTAAAGATCTCGTCGAGATGGTTCATTTGAGTCTTTGATTAAGAAATTTGGTCCTCATTGACCGAAGTTATCGAGCTTCAACATGTGAAAAGTCACAAAAATTTTATGTTTGAGCTCATAAAGTACTATTTTTCGTGGAAACTCAAGATGATACAATCATGATGTGTATCATTATGTTAAAGATCTCGTCGAGATGGTTCATTTGAGTCTTTGATTAAGAAATTTGGTCCTCATTGACCGAAGTTATCGAGCTTCAAAATGTGAAAAGTCACAAAACTTGTATGTTTGAGCTCATTAAGTACTATTTTTATTTGAAACTCAAGAAGATACAATCATGATGTGTAACGTCATGTTAAAAATCTCGTCGAGATGGTTCATTTGAGTATTTGATTAAGAAATTTGGTGCTCATTGACCGAAGTTATCGAGCTTCAACATGTGAAAAGTCACAAAAATTGTATGTTTGAGCTCATAAAGTACTATTTTTCTTTGAAACTCAAGATGATACAATCATGATGTGTTACGTCATGTTAAAGATCTCGTCGAGATGGTTCATTTGAGTCTTTGATTAAGAAATTTGGTCCTCATTGACCGAAGTTATCGAGCCTCAAAATGTGAAAAGTCAAAAAACTTGTATGTTTGAGCTGATTAAGTACTATTTTTCGTGGAAACTCAAGATGATACAATCATGATGTGTATCATTATGTAAAAGATCTCGTCGAGATGGTTCATTTGAGTCTTTGATTAAGAAATTTGGTCCTCATTGACCGAAGTTATCGAGCTTCAACATGTGAAAAGTCACAAAAATTGTATGTTTGAGCTCATTAAGTACTATTTTTCTTTAAAACTCAAGAAGATACAATCATGATGTGTAACGTCATGTTAAAAATCTCGTCGAGATGGTTCATTTGAGTATTTGATTAAGAAATTTGGTCCTCATTGACCGAAGTTATCGAGCTTCAACATGTGAAAAGTCACAAAAATTTTATGTTTGAGCTCATAAAGTACTATTTTTCGTGGAAACTCAAGATGATACAATCATGATATGTATCATTATGTTAAAGATCTCGTCGAGATGGTTCATTTGAGTCTTTGATTAAGAAATTTGGTCCTCATTGACCGAAGTTATCGAGCCTCAAAATGTGAAAAGTCAAAAAACTTGTATGTTTGAGCTGATTAAGTACTATTTTTCGTGGAAACTCAAGATGATACAATCATGATGTGTATCATTATGTAAAAGATCTCGTCGAGATGGTTCATTTGAGTCTTTGATTAAGAAATTTGGTCCTCATTGACCGAAGTTATCGAGCTTCAACATGTGAAAAGTCACAAAAATTTTATGTTTGAGCTCATAAAGTACTATTTTTCGTGGAAACTCAAGATGATACAATCATGATATGTATCATTATGTTAAAGATCTCGTCGAGATGGTTCATTTGAGTCTTTGATTAAGAAATTTGGTCCTCATTGACCGAAGTTATAGAGCTTCAAAGTGTGAAAAGTCACAAAACTTGTATGTTTGAGCTCATAAAGTACTATTTTTCTTTGAAACTCAAGATGATACAATCATGATGTGTTACGTCATGTTAAAGATCTCGTCGAGATGGTTCATTTGAGTCTTTGATTAAGAAATTTGGTCCTCATTGACCGAAGTTATCGAGCTTCAAAGTGTGAAAAGTCACAAAACTTGTATGTTTGAGCTCATAAAGTACTATTTTTCTTTGAAACTCAAGAAGATACAATCATGATGTGTAACGTCATGTTAAAGATCTCGTCGAGATGGTTCATTTGAGTATTTGATTAAGAAATTTGGTCCTCATTGACCGAAGTTATCGAGCTTCAACATGTGAAAAGTCACAAAAATTTTATGTTTGAGCTCATAAAGTACTATTTTTCGTGGAAACTCAAGATGATACAATCATGATATGTACCATTATGTTAAAGATCTCGTCGAGATGGTTCATTTGAGTCTTTGATTAAGAAATTTGGTCCTCATTGACCGAAGTTATAGAGCTTCAAAGTGTGAAAAGTCACAAAACTTGTATGTTTGAGCTCATAAAGTACTATTTTTCTTTGAAACTCAAGATGATACAATCATGATGTGTTACGTCATGTTAAAGATCTCGTCGAGATGGTTCATTTGAGTCTTTGATTAAGAAATTTGGTCCTCATTGACCGAAGTTATCGAGCTTCAACATGTGAAAAGTCACAAAAATTTTATGTTTGAGCTCATAAAGTACTATTTTTCGTGGAAACTCAAGATGATACAATCATGATGTGTATCATTATGTTAAAAATCTCGTCGAGATGGTTCATTTGAGTCTTTGATTAAGAAATTTGGTCCTCATTGACCGAAGTTATCGAGCTTCAAAGTGTGAAAAGTCACAAAACTTGTATGTTTGAGCTCATAAAGTACTATTTTTCGTGGAAACTCAAGATGATACAATCATGATGTGTTACGTCATGTTAAAGATCTCGTCGAGATTGTTCATTTGAGTCTTTGATTAAGAAATTTGGTCCTCATTGACCGAAGTTATCGAGCTTCAACATGTGAAAAGTAACAAAAATTTTATGTTTGAGCTCATAAAGTACTATTTTTCGTGGAAACTCAAGATGATACAATCATGATATGTATCATTATGTTAAAGATCTCGTCGAGATGGTTCATTTGAGTCTTTGATTAAGAAATTTGGTCCTCATTGACCGAAGTTATCGAGCTTCAACATGTGAAAAGTCACAAAAATTTTATGTTTGAGCTCATAAAGTACTATTTTTCGTGGAAACTCAAGATGATACAATCATGATGTGTATCATTATGTTAAAGATCTCGTCGAGATGGTTCATTTGAGTCTTTGATTAAGAAATTTGGTCCTCATTGACCGAAGTTATCGAGCTTCAAAATGTGAAAAGTCACAAAACTTGTATGTTTGAGCTCATTAAGTACTATTTTTATTTGAAACTCAAGAAGATACAATCATGATGTGTAACGTCATGTTAAAAATCTCGTCGAGATGGTTCATTTGAGTATTTGATTAAGAAATTTGGTGCTCATTGACCGAAGTTATCGAGCTTCAACATGTGAAAAGTCACAAAAATTGTATGTTTGAGCTCATAAAGTACTATTTTTCTTTGAAACTCAAGATGATACAATCATGATGTGTTACGTCATGTTAAAGATCTCGTCGAGATGGTTCATTTGAGTCTTTGATTAAGAAATTTGGTCCTCATTGACCGAAGTTATCGAGCCTCAAAATGTGAAAAGTCAAAAAACTTGTATGTTTGAGCTGATTAAGTACTATTTTTCGTGGAAACTCAAGATGATACAATCATGATGTGTATCATTATGTAAAAGATCTCGTCGAGATGGTTCATTTGAGTCTTTGATTAAGAAATTTGGTCCTCATTGACCGAAGTTATCGAGCTTCAACATGTGAAAAGTCACAAAAATTGTATGTTTGAGCTCATTAAGTACTATTTTTCTTTAAAACTCAAGAAGATACAATCATGATGTGTAACGTCATGTTAAAAATCTCGTCGAGATGGTTCATTTGAGTATTTGATTAAGAAATTTGGTCCTCATTGACCGAAGTTATCGAGCTTCAACATGTGAAAAGTCACAAAAATTTTATGTTTGAGCTCATAAAGTACTATTTTTCGTGGAAACTCAAGATGATACAATCATGATATGTATCATTATGTTAAAGATCTCGTCGAGATGGTTCATTTGAGTCTTTGATTAAGAAATTTGGTCCTCATTGACCGAAGTTATCGAGCCTCAAAATGTGAAAAGTCAAAAAACTTGTATGTTTGAGCTGATTAAGTACTATTTTTCGTGGAAACTCAAGATGATACAATCATGATGTGTATCATTATGTAAAAGATCTCGTCGAGATGGTTCATTTGAGTCTTTGATTAAGAAATTTGGTCCTCATTGACCGAAGTTATCGAGCTTCAACATGTGAAAAGTCACAAAAATTTTATGTTTGAGCTCATTAAGTACTATTTTTCTTTAAAACTCAAGAAGATACAATCATGATGTGTTACGTCATGTTAAAGATCTCGTCGAGATGGTTCATTTGAGTCTTTGATTAAGAAATTTGGTCCTCATTGACCGAAGTTATCGAGCTTCAAAGTGTGAAAAGTCACAAAACTTGTATGTTTGAGCTCATAAAGTACTATTTTTCTTTGAAACTCAAGATGATACAATCATGATGTGTTACGTCATGTTAAAGATCTCGTCGAGATGGTTCATCTGAGTCTTTGATTAAGAAATTTGGTCCTCATTGACCGAAGTTATCTTGCTTCAACATGTGAAAAGTCACAAAACTTGTATGTTTGAGCTCATAAAGTACTATTTTTCGTGGAAACTCAAGATGATACAATCATGATGTGTTACGTCATGTTAAAGATCTCGTCGAGATGGTTCATTTGAGTATTTGATTAAGAAATTTGGTCCTCATTGACCGAAGTTATCGAGCTTCAACATGTGAAAAGTCACAAAAATTGTATGTTTGAGCTCATTAAGTACTATTTTTCTTTAAAACTCAAGAAGATACAATCATGATGTGTAACGTCATGTTAAAAATCTCGTCGAGATGGTTCATTTGAGTATTTGATTAAGAAATTTGGTCCTCATTGACCGAAGTTATCGAGCTTCAACATGTGAAAAGTCACAAAAATTTTATGTTTGAGCTCATAAAGTACTATTTTTCGTGGAAACTCAAGATGATACAATCATGATATGTATCATTATGTTAAAGATCTCGTCGAGATGGTTCATTTGAGTCTTTGATTAAGAAATTTGGTCCTCATTGACCGAAGTTATAGAGCTTCAAAGTGTGAAAAGTCACAAAACTTGTATGTTTGAGCTCATAAAGTACTATTTTTCTTTGAAACTCAAGATGATACAATCATGATGTGTTACGTCATGTTAAAGATCTCGTCGAGATGGTTCATTTGAGTCTTTGATTAAGAAATTTGGTCCTCATTGACCGAAGTTATCGAGCTTCAAAGTGTGAAAAGTCACAAAACTTGTATGTTTGAGCTGATTAAGTACTATTTTTCGTGGAAACTCAAGATGATACAATCATGATGTGTATCATTATGTAAAAGATCTCGTCGAGATGGTTCATTTGAGTCTTTGATTAAGAAATTTGGTCCTCATTGACCGAAGTTATCGAGCTTCAACATGTGAAAAGTCACAAAAATTGTATGTTTGAGCTCATTAAGTACTATTTTTCTTTAAAACTCAAGAAGATACAATCATGATGTGTAACGTCATGTTAAAAATCTCGTCGAGATGGTTCATTTGAGTATTTGATTAAGAAATTTGGTCCTCATTGACCGAAGTTATCGAGCTTCAACATGTGAAAAGTCACAAAAATTTTATGTTTGAGCTCATAAAGTACTATTTTTCGTGGAAACTCAAGATGATACAATCATGATATGTATCATTATGTTAAAGATCTCGTCGAGATGGTTCATTTGAGTCTTTGATTAAGAAATTTGGTCCTCATTGACCGAAGTTATAGAGCTTCAAAGTGTGAAAAGTCACAAAACTTGTATGTTTGAGCTCATAAAGTACTATTTTTCTTTGAAACTCAAGATGATACAATCATGATGTGTTACGTCATGTTAAAGATCTCGTCGAGATGGTTCATTTGAGTCTTTGATTAAGAAATTTGGTCCTCATTGACCGAAGTTATCGAGCTTCAAAGTGTGAAAAGTCACAAAACTTGTATGTTTGAGCTCATAAAGTACTATTTTTCTTTGAAACTCAAGATGATACAATCATGATGTGTTACGTCATGTTAAAGATCTCGTCGAGATGGTTCATCTGAGTCTTTGATTAAGAAATTTGGTCCTCATTGACCGAAGTTATCTTGCTTCAACATGTGAAAAGTCACAAAACTTGTATGTTTGAGCTCATAAAGTACTATTTTTCTTTGAAACTCAAGAAGATACAATCATGATGTGTAACGTCATGTTAAAGATCTCGTCGAGATGGTTCATTTGAGTATTTGATTAAGAAATTTGGTCCTCATTGACCGAAGTTATCGAGCTTCAACATGTGAAAAGTCACAAAAATTTTATGTTTGAGCTCATAAAGTACTATTTTTCGTGGAAACTCAAGATGATACAATCATGATATGTACCATTATGTTAAAGATCTCGTCGAGATGGTTCATTTGAGTCTTTGATTAAGAAATTTGGTCCTCATTGACCGAAGTTATAGAGCTTCAAAGTGTGAAAAGTCACAAAACTTGTATGTTTGAGCTCATAAAGTACTATTTTTCTTTGAAACTCAAGATGATACAATCATGATGTGTTACGTCATGTTAAAGATCTCGTCGAGATGGTTCATTTGAGTCTTTGATTAAGAAATTTGGTCCTCATTGACCGAAGTTATCGAGCTTCAACATGTGAAAAGTCACAAAAATTTTATGTTTGAGCTCATAAAGTACTATTTTTCGTGGAAACTCAAGATGATACAATCATGATGTGTATCATTATGTTAAAAATCTCGTCGAGATGGTTCATTTGAGTCTTTGATTAAGAAATTTGGTCCTCATTGACCGAAGTTATCGAGCTTCAAAGTGTGAAAAGTCACAAAACTTGTATGTTTGAGCTCATAAAGTACTATTTTTCGTGGAAACTCAAGATGATACAATCATGATGTGTTACGTCATGTTAAAGATCTCGTCGAGATTGTTCATTTGAGTCTTTGATTAAGAAATTTGGTCCTCATTGACCGAAGTTATCGAGCTTCAAAGTGTGAAAAGTCACAAAACTTGTATGTTTGAGCTCATAAAGTACTATTTTTCGTGGAAACTCAAGATGATACAATCATGATGTGTATCATTATGTAAAAGATCTCGTCGAGATGGTTCATTTGAGTCTTTGATTAAGAAATTTGGTCCTCATTGACCGAAGTTATCGAGCTTCAACATGTGAAAAGTCACAAAAATTTTATGTTTGAGCTCATTAAGTACTATTTTTCTTTAAAACTCAAGAAGATACAATCATGATGTGTTACGTCATGTTAAAGATCTCGTCGAGATGGTTCATTTGAGTCTTTGATTAAGAAATTTGGTCCTCATTGACCGAAGTTATCGAGCTTCAAAGTGTGAAAAGTCACAAAACTTGTATGTTTGAGCTCATAAAGTACTATTTTTCTTTGAAACTCAAGATGATACAATCATGATGTGTTACGTCATGTTAAAGATCTCGTCGAGATGGTTCATCTGAGTCTTTGATTAAGAAATTTGGTCCTCATTGACCGAAGTTATCTTGCTTCAACATGTGAAAAGTCACAAAACTTGTATGTTTGAGCTCATAAAGTACTATTTTTCGTGGAAACTCAAGATGATACAATCATGATGTGTTACGTCATGTTAAAGATCTCGTCGAGATGGTTCATTTGAGTATTTGATTAAGAAATTTGGTCCTCATTGACCGAAGTTATCGAGCTTCAACATGTGAAAAGTCACAAAAATTGTATGTTTGAGCTCATTAAGTACTATTTTTCTTTAAAACTCAAGAAGATACAATCATGATGTGTAACGTCATGTTAAAAATCTCGTCGAGATGGTTCATTTGAGTATTTGATTAAGAAATTTGGTCCTCATTGACCGAAGTTATCGAGCTTCAACATGTGAAAAGTCACAAAAATTTTATGTTTGAGCTCATAAAGTACTATTTTTCGTGGAAACTCAAGATGATACAATCATGATATGTATCATTATGTTAAAGATCTCGTCGAGATGGTTCATTTGAGTCTTTGATTAAGAAATTTGGTCCTCATTGACCGAAGTTATAGAGCTTCAAAGTGTGAAAAGTCACAAAACTTGTATGTTTGAGCTCATAAAGTACTATTTTTCTTTGAAACTCAAGATGATACAATCATGATGTGTTACGTCATGTTAAAGATCTCGTCGAGATGGTTCATTTGAGTCTTTGATTAAGAAATTTGGTCCTCATTGACCGAAGTTATCGAGCTTCAAAGTGTGAAAAGTCACAAAACTTGTATGTTTGAGCTGATTAAGTACTATTTTTCGTGGAAACTCAAGATGATACAATCATGATGTGTATCATTATGTAAAAGATCTCGTCGAGATGGTTCATTTGAGTCTTTGATTAAGAAATTTGGTCCTCATTGACCGAAGTTATCGAGCTTCAACATGTGAAAAGTCACAAAAATTGTATGTTTGAGCTCATTAAGTACTATTTTTCTTTAAAACTCAAGAAGATACAATCATGATGTGTAACGTCATGTTAAAAATCTCGTCGAGATGGTTCATTTGAGTATTTGATTAAGAAATTTGGTCCTCATTGACCGAAGTTATCGAGCTTCAACATGTGAAAAGTCACAAAAATTTTATGTTTGAGCTCATAAAGTACTATTTTTCGTGGAAACTCAAGATGATACAATCATGATATGTATCATTATGTTAAAGATCTCGTCGAGATGGTTCATTTGAGTCTTTGATTAAGAAATTTGGTCCTCATTGACCGAAGTTATAGAGCTTCAAAGTGTGAAAAGTCACAAAACTTGTATGTTTGAGCTCATAAAGTACTATTTTTCTTTGAAACTCAAGATGATACAATCATGATGTGTTACGTCATGTTAAAGATCTCGTCGAGATGGTTCATTTGAGTCTTTGATTAAGAAATTTGGTCCTCATTGACCGAAGTTATCGAGCTTCAAAGTGTGAAAAGTCACAAAACTTGTATGTTTGAGCTCATAAAGTACTATTTTTCTTTGAAACTCAAGATGATACAATCATGATGTGTTACGTCATGTTAAAGATCTCGTCGAGATGGTTCATCTGAGTCTTTGATTAAGAAATTTGGTCCTCATTGACCGAAGTTATCTTGCTTCAACATGTGAAAAGTCACAAAACTTGTATGTTTGAGCTCATAAAGTACTATTTTTCTTTGAAACTCAAGAAGATACAATCATGATGTGTAACGTCATGTTAAAGATCTCGTCGAGATGGTTCATTTGAGTATTTGATTAAGAAATTTGGTCCTCATTGACCGAAGTTATCGAGCTTCAACATGTGAAAAGTCACAAAAATTTTATGTTTGAGCTCATAAAGTACTATTTTTCGTGGAAACTCAAGATGATACAATCATGATATGTACCATTATGTTAAAGATCTCGTCGAGATGGTTCATTTGAGTCTTTGATTAAGAAATTTGGTCCTCATTGACCGAAGTTATAGAGCTTCAAAGTGTGAAAAGTCACAAAACTTGTATGTTTGAGCTCATAAAGTACTATTTTTCTTTGAAACTCAAGATGATACAATCATGATGTGTTACGTCATGTTAAAGATCTCGTCGAGATGGTTCATTTGAGTCTTTGATTAAGAAATTTGGTCCTCATTGACCGAAGTTATCGAGCTTCAACATGTGAAAAGTCACAAAAATTTTATGTTTGAGCTCATAAAGTACTATTTTTCGTGGAAACTCAAGATGATACAATCATGATGTGTATCATTATGTTAAAAATCTCGTCGAGATGGTTCATTTGAGTCTTTGATTAAGAAATTTGGTCCTCATTGACCGAAGTTATCGAGCTTCAAAGTGTGAAAAGTCACAAAACTTGTATGTTTGAGCTCATAAAGTACTATTTTTCGTGGAAACTCAAGATGATACAATCATGATGTGTTACGTCATGTTAAAGATCTCGTCGAGATTGTTCATTTGAGTCTTTGATTAAGAAATTTGGTCCTCATTGACCGAAGTTATCGAGCTTCAACATGTGAAAAGTAACAAAAATTTTATGTTTGAGCTCATAAAGTACTATTTTTCGTGGAAACTCAAGATGATACAATCATGATATGTATCATTATGTTAAAGATCTCGTCGAGATGGTTCATTTGAGTCTTTGATTAAGAAATTTGGTCCTCATTGACCGAAGTTATCGAGCTTCAACATGTGAAAAGTCACAAAAATTTTATGTTTGAGCTCATAAAGTACTATTTTTCGTGGAAACTCAAGATGATACAATCATGATGTGTATCATTATGTTAAAGATCTCGTCGAGATGGTTCATTTGAGTCTTTGATTAAGAAATTTGGTCCTCATTGACCGAAGTTATCGAGCTTCAAAATGTGAAAAGTCACAAAACTTGTATGTTTGAGCTCATTAAGTACTATTTTTATTTGAAACTCAAGAAGATACAATCATGATGTGTAACGTCATGTTAAAAATCTCGTCGAGATGGTTCATTTGAGTATTTGATTAAGAAATTTGGTGCTCATTGACCGAAGTTATCGAGCTTCAACATGTGAAAAGTCACAAAACTTGTATGTTTGAGCTCATAAAGTACTATTTTTCTTTGAAACTCAAGATGATACAATCATGATGTGTTACGTCATGTTAAAGATCTCGTCGAGATGGTTCATTTGAGTCTTTGATTAAGAAATTTGGTCCTCATTGACCGAAGTTATCGAGCTTCAAAGTGTGAAAAGTCACAAAACTTGTATGTTTGAGCTGATTAAGTACTATTTTTCGTGGAAACTCAAGATGATACAATCATGATGTGTATCATTATGTAAAAGATCTCGTCGAGATGGTTCATTTGAGTCTTTGATTAAGAAATTTGGTCCTCATTGACCGAAGTTATCGAGCTTCAACATGTGAAAAGTCACAAAAATTGTATGTTTGAGCTCATTAAGTACTATTTTTCTTTAAAACTCAAGAAGATACAATCATGATGTGTAACGTCATGTTAAAAATCTCGTCGAGATGGTTCATTTGAGTATTTGATTAAGAAATTTGGTCCTCATTGACCGAAGTTATCGAGCTTCAACATGTGAAAAGTCACAAAAATTTTATGTTTGAGCTCATAAAGTACTATTTTTCGTGGAAACTCAAGATGATACAATCATGATATGTATCATTATGTTAAAGATCTCGTCGAGATGGTTCATTTGAGTCTTTGATTAAGAAATTTGGTCCTCATTGACCGAAGTTATAGAGCTTCAAAGTGTGAAAAGTCACAAAACTTGTATGTTTGAGCTCATAAAGTACTATTTTTCTTTGAAACTCAAGATGATACAATCATGATGTGTTACGTCATGTTAAAGATCTCGTCGAGATGGTTCATTTGAGTCTTTGATTAAGAAATTTGGTCCTCATTGACCGAAGTTATCGAGCTTCAAAGTGTGAAAAGTCACAAAACTTGTATGTTTGAGCTAATAAAGTACTATTTTTCTTTGAAACTCAAGATGATACAATCATGATGTGTTACGTCATGTTAAAGATCTCGTCGAGATGGTTCATCTGAGTCTTTGATTAAGAAATTTGGTCCTCATTGACCGAAGTTATCTTGCTTCAACATGTGAAAAGTCACAAAACTTGTATGTTTGAGCTCATAAAGTACTATTTTTCTTTGAAACTCAAGATGATACAATCATGATGTGTTACGTCATGTTAAAGATCTCGTCGAGATGGTTCATTTGAGTCTTTGATTAAGAAATTTGGTCCTCATTGACCGAAGTTATCGAGCTTCAAAGTGTGAAAAGTCACAAAACTTGTATGTTTGAGCTAATAAAGTACTATTTTTCTTTGAAACTCAAGAAGATACAATCATGATGTGTAACGTCATGTTAAAGATCTCGTCGAGATGGTTCATTTGAGTATTTGATTAAGAAATTTGGTCCTCATTGACCGAAGTTATCGAGCTTCAACATGTGAAAAGTCACAAAAATTTTATGTTTGAGCTCATAAAGTACTATTTTTCGTGGAAACTCAAGATGATTCAATCATGATATGTACCATTATGTTAAAGATCTCGTCGAGATGGTTCATTTGAGTCTTTGATTAAGAAATTTGGTCCTCATTGACCGAAGTTATAGAGCTTCAAAGTGTGAAAAGTCACAAAACTTGTATGTTTGAGCTCATAAAGTACTATTTTTCTTTGAAACTCAAGATGATACAATCATGATGTGTTACGTCATGTTAAAGATCTCGTCGAGATGGTTCATTTGAGTCTTTGATTAAGAAATTTGGTCCTCATTGACCGAAGTTATCGAGCTTCAACATGTGAAAAGTCACAAAAATTTTATGTTTGAGCTCATAAAGTACTATTTTTCGTGGAAACTCAAGATGATACAATCATGATGTGTATCATTATGTTAAAAATCTCGTCGAGATGGTTCATTTGAGTCTTTGATTAAGAAATTTGGTCCTCATTGACCGAAGTTATCGAGCTTCAAAGTGTGAAAAGTCACAAAACTTGTATGTTTGAGCTCATAAAGTACTATTTTTCGTGGAAACTCAAGATGATACAATCATGATGTGTTACGTCATGTTAAAGATCTCGTCGAGATTGTTCATTTGAGTCTTTGATTAAGAAATTTGGTCCTCATTGACCGAAGTTATCGAGCTTCAACATGTGAAAAGTAACAAAAATTTTATGTTTGAGCTCATAAAGTACTATTTTTCGTGGAAACTCAAGATGATACAATCATGATATGTATCATTATGTTAAAGATCTCGTCGAGATGGTTCATTTGAGTCTTTGATTAAGAAATTTGGTCCTCATTGACCGAAGTTATCGAGCTTCAACATGTGAAAAGTCACAAAAATTTTATGTTTGAGCTCATAAAGTACTATTTTTCGTGGAAACTCAAGATGATACAATCATGATGTGTATCATTATGTTAAAGATCTCGTCGAGATGGTTCATTTGAGTCTTTGATTAAGAAATTTGGTCCTCATTGACCGAAGTTATAGAGCTTCAAAGTGTGAAAAGTCACAAAACTTGTATGTTTGAGCTCATAAAGTACTATTTTTCTTTGAAACTCAAGATGATACAATCATGATGTGTTACGTCATGTTAAAGATCTCGTCGAGATGGTTCATTTGAGTCTTTGATTAAGAAATTTGGTCCTCATTGACCGAAGTTATCGAGCTTCAAAGTGTGAAAAGTCACAAAACTTGTATGTTTGAGCTCATAAAGTACTATTTTTCTTTGAAACTCAAGATGATACAATCATGATGTGTTACGTCATGTTAAAGATCTCGTCGAGATGGTTCATCTGAGTCTTTGATTAAGAAATTTGGTCCTCATTGACCGAAGTTATCTTGCTTCAACATGTGAAAAGTCACAAAACTTGTATGTTTGAGCTCATAAAGTACTATTTTTCTTTGAAACTCAAGAAGATACAATCATGATGTGTAACGTCATGTTAAAGATCTCGTCGAGATGGTTCATTTGAGTATTTGATTAAGAAATTTGGTCCTCATTGACCGAAGTTATCGAGCTTCAACATGTGAAAAGTCACAAAAATTTTATGTTTGAGCTCATAAAGTACTATTTTTCGTGGAAACTCAAGATGATACAATCATGATATGTACCATTATGTTAAAGATCTCGTCGAGATGGTTCATTTGAGTCTTTGATTAAGAAATTTGGTCCTCATTGACCGAAGTTATAGAGCTTCAAAGTGTGAAAAGTCACAAAACTTGTATGTTTGAGCTCATAAAGTACTATTTTTCTTTGAAACTCAAGATGATACAATCATGATGTGTTACGTCATGTTAAAGATCTCGTCGAGATGGTTCATTTGAGTCTTTGATTAAGAAATTTGGTCCTCATTGACCGAAGTTATCGAGCTTCAACATGTGAAAAGTCACAAAAATTTTATGTTTGAGCTCATAAAGTACTATTTTTCGTGGAAACTCAAGATGATACAATCATGATGTGTATCATTATGTTAAAAATCTCGTCGAGATGGTTCATTTGAGTCTTTGATTAAGAAATTTGGTCCTCATTGACCGAAGTTATCGAGCTTCAAAGTGTGAAAAGTCACAAAACTTGTATGTTTGAGCTCATAAAGTACTATTTTTCGTGGAAACTCAAGATGATACAATCATGATGTGTTACGTCATGTTAAAGATCTCGTCGAGATTGTTCATTTGAGTCTTTGATTAAGAAATTTGGTCCTCATTGACCGAAGTTATCGAGCTTCAACATGTGAAAAGTAACAAAAATTTTATGTTTGAGCTCATAAAGTACTATTTTTCGTGGAAACTCAAGATGATACAATCATGATATGTATCATTATGTTAAAGATCTCGTCGAGATGGTTCATTTGAGTCTTTGATTAAGAAATTTGGTCCTCATTGACCGAAGTTATCGAGCTTCAACATGTGAAAAGTCACAAAAATTTTATGTTTGAGCTCATAAAGTACTATTTTTCGTGGAAACTCAAGATGATACAATCATGATGTGTATCATTATGTTAAAGATCTCGTCGAGATGGTTCATTTGAGTCTTTGATTAAGAAATTTGGTCCTCATTGACCGAAGTTATCGAGCTTCAAAATGTGAAAAGTCACAAAACTTGTATGTTTGAGCTCATTAAGTACTATTTTTATTTGAAACTCAAGAAGATACAATCATGATGTGTAACGTCATGTTAAAAATCTCGTCGAGATGGTTCATTTGAGTATTTGATTAAGAAATTTGGTGCTCATTGACCGAAGTTATCGAGCTTCAACATGTGAAAAGTCACAAAAATTGTATGTTTGAGCTCATAAAGTACTATTTTTCTTTGAAACTCAAGATGATACAATCATGATGTGTTACGTCATGTTAAAGATCTCGTCGAGATGGTTCATTTGAGTCTTTGATTAAGAAATTTGGTCCTCATTGACCGAAGTTATCGAGCCTCAAAATGTGAAAAGTCAAAAAACTTGTATGTTTGAGCTGATTAAGTACTATTTTTCGTGGAAACTCAAGATGATACAATCATGATGTGTATCATTATGTAAAAGATCTCGTCGAGATGGTTCATTTGAGTCTTTGATTAAGAAATTTGGTCCTCATTGACCGAAGTTATCGAGCTTCAACATGTGAAAAGTCACAAAAATTGTATGTTTGAGCTCATTAAGTACTATTTTTCTTTAAAACTCAAGAAGATACAATCATGATGTGTAACGTCATGTTAAAAATCTCGTCGAGATGGTTCATTTGAGTATTTGATTAAGAAATTTGGTCCTCATTGACCGAAGTTATCGAGCTTCAACATGTGAAATGTCACAAAAATTTTATGTTTGAGCTCATAAAGTACTATTTTTCGTGGAAACTCAAGATGATACAATCATGATATGTATCATTATGTTAAAGATCTCGTCGAGATGGTTCATTTGAGTCTTTGATTAAGAAATTTGGTCCTCATTGACCGAAGTTATCGAGCCTCAAAATGTGAAAAGTCAAAAAACTTGTATGTTTGAGCTGATTAAGTACTATTTTTCGTGGAAACTCAAGATGATACAATCATGATGTGTATCATTATGTAAAAGATCTCGTCGAGATGGTTCATTTGAGTCTTTGATTAAGAAATTTGGTCCTCATTGACCGAAGTTATCGAGCTTCAACATGTGAAAAGTCACAAAAATTTTATGTTTGAGCTCATTAAGTACTATTTTTCTTTAAAACTCAAGAAGATACAATCATGATGTGTTACGTCATGTTAAAGATCTCGTCGAGATGGTTCATTTGAGTCTTTGATTAAGAAATTTGGTCCTCATTGACCGAAGTTATCGAGCTTCAAAGTGTGAAAAGTCACAAAACTTGTATGTTTGAGCTCATAAAGTACTATTTTTCTTTGAAACTCAAGATGATACAATCATGATGTGTTACGTCATGTTAAAGATCTCGTCGAGATGGTTCATCTGAGTCTTTGATTAAGAAATTTGGTCCTCATTGACCGAAGTTATCTTGCTTCAACATGTGAAAAGTCACAAAACTTGTATGTTTGAGCTCATAAAGTACTATTTTTCGTGGAAACTCAAGATGATACAATCATGATGTGTTACGTCATGTTAAAGATCTCGTCGAGATGGTTCATTTGAGTATTTGATTAAGAAATTTGGTCCTCATTGACCGAAGTTATCGAGCTTCAACATGTGAAAAGTCACAAAAATTGTATGTTTGAGCTCATTAAGTACTATTTTTCTTTAAAACTCAAGAAGATACAATCATGATGTGTAACGTCATGTTAAAAATCTCGTCGAGATGGTTCATTTGAGTATTTGATTAAGAAATTTGGTCCTCATTGACCGAAGTTATCGAGCTTCAACATGTGAAAAGTCACAAAAATTTTATGTTTGAGCTCATAAAGTACTATTTTTCGTGGAAACTCAAGATGATACAATCATGATATGTATCATTATGTTAAAGATCTCGTCGAGATGGTTCATTTGAGTCTTTGATTAAGAAATTTGGTCCTCATTGACCGAAGTTATAGAGCTTCAAAGTGTGAAAAGTCACAAAACTTGTATGTTTGAGCTCATAAAGTACTATTTTTCTTTGAAACTCAAGATGATACAATCATGATGTGTTACGTCATGTTAAAGATCTCGTCGAGATGGTTCATTTGAGTCTTTGATTAAGAAATTTGGTCCTCATTGACCGAAGTTATCGAGCTTCAAAGTGTGAAAAGTCACAAAACTTGTATGTTTGAGCTCATAAAGTACTATTTTTCTTTGAAACTCAAGATGATACAATCATGATGTGTTACGTCATGTTAAAGATCTCGTCGAGATGGTTCATCTGAGTCTTTGATTAAGAAATTTGGTCCTCATTGACCGAAGTTATCGAGCTTCAAAGTGTGAAAAGTCACAAAACTTGTATGTTTGAGCTCATAAAGTACTATTTTTCGTGGAAACTCAAGATGATACAATCATGATGTGTTACGTCATGTTAAAGATCTCGTCGAGATGGTTCATTTGAGTCTTTGATTAAGAAATTTGGTCCTCATTGACCGAAGTTATCGAGCTTCAAAGTGTGAAAAGTCACAAAACTTGTATGTTTGAGCTCATAAAGTACTATTTTTCGTGGAAACTCAAGATGATACAATCATGATGTGTTACGTCATGTTAAAGATCTCGTCGAGATTGTTCATTTGAGTCTTTGATTAAGAAATTTGGTCCTCATTGACCGAAGTTATCGAGCTTCAAAGTGTGAAAAGTCACAAAACTTGTATGTTTGAGCTCATAAAGTACTATTTTTCGTGGAAACTCAAGATGATACAATCATGATGTGTTACGTCATGTTAAAGATCTCGTCGAGATGGTTCATTTGAGTCTTTGATTAAGAAATTTGGTCCTCATTGACCGAAGTTATCGAGCTTCAAAGTGTGAAAAGTCACAAAACTTGTATGTTTGAGCTCATAAAGTACTATTTTTCGTGGAAACTCAAGATGATACAATCATGATGTGTTACGTCATGTTAAAGATCTCGTCGAGATGGTTCATTTGAGTCTTTGATTAAGAAATTTGGTCCTCATTGACCGAAGTTATCGAGCTTCAAAGTGTGAAAAGTCACAAAACTTGTATGTTTGAGCTCATAAAGTACTATTTTTCGTGGAAACTCAAGATGATACAATCATGATGTGTTACGTCATGTTAAAGATCTCGTCGAGATGGTTCATCTGAGTCTTTGATTAAGAAATTTGGTCCTCATTGACCGAAGTTATCTTGCTTCAACATGTGAAAAGTCACAAAACTTGTATGTTTGAGCTCATAAAGTACTATTTTTCTTTGAAACTCAAGAAGATACAATCATGATGTGTAACGTCATGTTAAAGCTCTCGTCGAGATGGTTCATTTGAGTATTTGATTAAGAAATTTGGTCCTCATTGACCGAAGTTATCGAGCTTCAACATGTGAAAAGTCACAAAAATTTTATGTTTGAGCTCATAAAGTACTATTTTTCGTGGAAACTCAAGATGATACAATCATGATATGTACCATTATGTTAAAGATCTCGTCGAGATGGTTCATTTGAGTCTTTGATTAAGAAATTTGGTCCTCATTGACCGAAGTTATCGAGCTTCAAAGTGTGAAAAGTCACAAAACTTGTATGTTTGAGCTCATAAAGTACTATTTTTCGTGGAAACTCAAGATGATACAATCATGATGTGTATCATTATGTTAAAGATCTCGTCGAGATGGTTCATTTGAGTCTTTGATTAAGAAATTTGGTCCTCATTGACCGAAGTTATCGAGCTTCAAAGTGTGAAAAGTCACAAAACTTGTATGTTTGAGCTCATAAAGTACTATTTTTCGTGGAAACTCAAGATGATACAATCATGATGTGTTACGTCATGTTAAAGATCTCGTCGAGATGGTTCATTTGAGTCTTTGATTAAGAAATTTGGTCCTCATTGACCGAAGTTATCGAGCTTCAAAGTGTGAAAAGTCACAAAACTTGTATGTTTGAGCTCATAAAGTACTATTTTTCTTTGAAACTCAAGATGATACAATCATGATGTGTTACGTCATGTTAAAGATCTCGTCGAGATGGTTCATTTGAGTCTTTGATTAAGAAATTTGGTCCTCATTGACCGAAGTTATCGAGCTTCAACATGTGAAAAGTAACAAAAATTTTATGTTTGAGCTCATAAAGTACTATTTTTCGTGGAAACTCAAGATGATACAATCATGATATGTATCATTATGTTAAAGATCTCGTCGAGATGGTTCATTTGAGTCTTTGATTAAGAAATTTGGTCCTCATTGACCGAAGTTATCGAGCTTCAACATGTGAAAAGTCACAAAAATTTTATGTTTGAGCTCATAAAGTACTATTTTTCGTGGAAACTCAAGATGATACAATCATGATGTGTATCATTATGTTAAAGATCTCGTCGAGATGGTTCATTTGAGTCTTTGATTAAGAAATTTGGTCCTCATTGACCGAAGTTATCGAGCTTCAAAATGTGAAAAGTCACAAAACTTGTATGTTTGAGCTCATTAAGTACTATTTTTATTTGAAACTCAAGAAGATACAATCATGATGTGTAACGTCATGTTAAAAATCTCGTCGAGATGGTTCATTTGAGTATTTGATTAAGAAATTTGGTGCTCATTGACCGAAGTTATCGAGCTTCAACATGTGAAAAGTCACAAAAATTGTATGTTTGAGCTCATAAAGTACTATTTTTCTTTGAAACTCAAGATGATACAATCATGATGTGTTACGTCATGTTAAAGATCTCGTCGAGATGGTTCATTTGAGTCTTTGATTAAGAAATTTGGTCCTCATTGACCGAAGTTATCGAGCCTCAAAATGTGAAAAGTCAAAAAACTTGTATGTTTGAGCTGATTAAGTACTATTTTTCGTGGAAACTCAAGATGATACAATCATGATGTGTATCATTATGTAAAAGATCTCGTCGAGATGGTTCATTTGAGTCTTTGATTAAGAAATTTGGTCCTCATTGACCGAAGTTATCGAGCTTCAACATGTGAAAAGTCACAAAAATTGTATGTTTGAGCTCATTAAGTACTATTTTTCTTTAAAACTCAAGAAGATACAATCATGATGTGTAACGTCATGTTAAAAATCTCGTCGAGATGGTTCATTTGAGTATTTGATTAAGAAATTTGGTCCTCATTGACCGAAGTTATCGAGCTTCAACATGTGAAAAGTCACAAAAATTTTATGTTTGAGCTCATAAAGTACTATTTTTCGTGGAAACTCAAGATGATACAATCATGATATGTATCATTATGTTAAAGATCTCGTCGAGATGGTTCATTTGAGTCTTTGATTAAGAAATTTGGTCCTCATTGACCGAAGTTATAGAGCTTCAAAGTGTGAAAAGTCACAAAACTTGTATGTTTGAGCTCATAAAGTACTATTTTTCTTTGAAACTCAAGATGATACAATCATGATGTGTTACGTCATGTTAAAGATCTCGTCGAGATGGTTCATTTGAGTCTTTGATTAAGAAATTTGGTCCTCATTGACCGAAGTTATCGAGCTTCAAAGTGTGAAAAGTCATAAAACTTGTATGTTTGAGCTCATAAAGTACTATTTTTCTTTGAAACTCAAGATGATACAATCATGATGTGTTACGTCATGTTAAAGATCTCGTCGAGATGGTTCATCTGAGTCTTTGATTAAGAAATTTGGTCCTCATTGACCGAAGTTATCTTGCTTCAACATGTGAAAAGTCACAAAACTTGTATGTTTGAGCTCATAAAGTACTATTTTTCGTGGAAACTCAAGATGATACAATCATGATGTGTTACGTCATGTTAAAGATCTCGTCGAGATGGTTCATTTGAGTCTTTGATTAAGAAATTTGGTCCTCATTGACCGAAGTTATCGAGCTTCAACATGTGAAAAGTCACAAAAATTGTATGTTTGAGCTCATAAAGTACTATTTTTCTTTGAAACTCAAGATGATACAATCATGATGTGTTACGTCATGTTAAAGATCTCGTCGAGATGGTTCATTTGAGTCTTTGATTAAGAAATTTGGTCCTCATTGACCGAAGTTATCGAGCTTCAAAATGTGAAAAGTCACAAAACTTGTATGTTTGAGCTCATTAAATACTATTTTTCTTTGAAACTCAAGAAGATACAATCATGATGTGTTACGTCATGTTAAAGATCTCGTCGAGATGGTTCATTTGAGTCTTTGATTAAGAAATTTGGTCCTCATTGACCGAAGTTATCGAGCTTCAAAATGTGAAAAGTCACAAAACTTGTATGTTTGAGCTGATTAAGTACTATTTTTCGTGGAAACTCAAGATGATACAATCATGATGTGTATCATTATGTAAAAGATCTCGTCGAGATGGTTCATTTGAGTCTTTGATTAAGAAATTTGGTCCTCATTGACCGAAGTTATCGAGCTTCAACATGTGAAAAGTCACAAAAATTGTATGTTTGAGCTCATTAAGTACTATTTTTCTTTGAAACTCAAGAAGATACAATCATGATGTGTAACGTCATGTTAAAAATCTCGTCGAGATGGTTCATTTGAGTCTTTGATAAAGAAATTTGTTCCTCATTGACCGAAGTTATCGAGCTTCAACATGTGAAAAGTCACAAAAATTGTATGTTTGAACTCATAAAGTACTATTTTTCTTTGAAACTCAAGATGATACAATCATGATGTGTAACGTCATGTTAAAGATCTCGTCGAGATGGTTCATTTGAGTATTTGATTAAGAAATTTGGTCCCCATTGACCGAAGTTATCGAGCTTCAACATGTGAAAAGTCACAAAAATTTTATGTTTGAGCTCATAAAGTACTATTTTTCGTGGAAACTCAAGATGATACAATCATGATATGTACCATTATGTTAAAGATCTCGTCGAGATGGTTCATTTGAGTCTTTGATTAAGAAATTTGGTCCTCATTGACCGAAGTTATAGAGCTTCAAAGTGTGAAAAGTCACAAAACTTGTATATTTGAGCTCATAAAGTACTATTTTTCTTTGAAACTCAAGATGATACAATCATGATGTGTTACGTCATGTTAAAGATCTCGTCGAGATGGTTCATTTGAGTCTTTGATTAAGAAATTTGGTCCTCATTGACCGAAGTTATCGAGCTTCAAAGTGTGAAAAGTCACAAAACTTGTATGTTTGAGCTCATAAAGTACTATTTTTCTTTGAAACTCAAGATGATACAATCATGATGTGTTACGTCATGTTAAAGATCTCGTCGAGATGGTTCATCTGAGTCTTTGATTAAGAAATTTGGTCCTCATTGACCGAAGTTATCTTGCTTCAACATGTGAAAAGTCACAAAACTTGTATGTTTGAGCTCATAAAGTACTATTTTTCGTGGAAACTCAAGATGATACAATCATGATGTGTTACGTCATGTTAAAGATCTCGTCGAGATGGTTCATTTGAGTCTTTGATTAAGAAATTTGGTCCTCATTGACCGAAGTTATCGAGCTTCAAAATGTGAAAAGTCACAAAACTTGTATGTTTGAGCTGATTAAGTACTATTTTTCGTGGAAACTCAAGATGATACAATCATGATGTGTATCATTATGTAAAAGATCTCGTCGAGATGGTTCATTTGAGTCTTTGATTAAGAAATTTGGTCCTCATTGACCGAAGTTATCTTGCTTCAACATGTGAAAAGTCACAAAACTTGTATGTTTGAGCTCATAAAGTACTATTTTTCGTGGAAACTCAAGATGATACAATCATGATGTGTTACGTCATGTTAAAGATCTCGTCGAGATGGTTCATTTGAGTCTTTGATTAAGAAATTTGGTCCTCATTGACCGAAGTTATCGAGCTTCAAAATGTGAAAAGTCACAAAACTTGTATGTTTGAGCTGATTAAGTACAATTTTTCGTGGAAACTCAAGATGATACAATCATGATGTGTATCATTATGTAAAAGATCTCGTCGAGATGGTTCATTTGAGTCTTTGATTAAGAAATTTGGTCCTCATTGACCGAAGTTATCGAGCTTCAACATGTGAAAAGTCACAAAAATTGTATGTTTGAGCTCATTAAGTACTATTTTTCTTTGAAACTCAAGATGATACAATCATGATGTGTAACGTCATGTTAAAAATCTCGTCGAGATGGTTCATTTGAGTCTTTGATAAAGAAATTTGGTCCTCATTGACCGAAGTTATCGAGCTTCAACATGTGAAAAGTCACAAAAAGTGTATGTTTGAACTCATAAAGTACTATTTTTCTTTGAAACTCAAGATGATACAATCATGATGTGTTACGTCATGTTAAAGATCTCGTCGAGATGGTTCATTTGAGTCTTTGATTAAGAAATTTGGTCCTCATTGACCGAAGTTATCGAGCTTCAAAATGTGAAAAGTCACAAAACTTGTATGTTTGAGCTGATTAAGTACTATTTTTCGTGGAAACTCAAGATGATACAATCATGATGTGTATCATTATGTAAAAGATCTCGTCGAGATGGTTCATTTGAGTCTTTGACTAAGAAATTTGGTCCTCATTGACCGAAGTTATCGAGCTTCAACATGTGAAAAGTCACAAAAATTGTATGTTTGAGCTCATTAAGTACTATTTTTCTTTGAAACTCAAGAAGATACAATCATGATGTGTAACGTCATGTTAAAAATCTCGTCGAGATGGTTCATTTGAGTCTTTGATAAAGAAATTTGGTCCTCATTGACCGAAGTTATCGAGCTTCAACATGTGAAAAGTCACAAAAATTGTATGTTTGAACTCATAAAGTACTATTTTTCTTTGAAACTCAAGATGATACAATCATGATGTGTTACGTCATGTTAAAGATCTCGTCGAGATGGTTCATTTGAGTCTTTGATTAAGAAATTTGGTCCTCATTGACCGAAGTTATCGAGCTTCAAAGTGTGAAAAGTCACAAAACTTGTATGTTTGAGCTCATAAAGTACTATTTTTCTTTGAAACTCAAGATGATACAATCATGATGTGTTACGTCATGTTAAAGATCTCGTCGAGATGGTTCATCTGAGTCTTTGATTAAGAAATTTGGTCCTCATTGACCGAAGTTATCTTGCTTCAACATGTGAAAAGTCACAAAAATTGTATGTTTGAGCTCATAAAGTACTATTTTTCGTGGAAACTCAAGATGATACAATCATGATGTGTAACGTCATGTTAAAGATCTCGTCGAGATGGTTCATTTGAGTATTTGATTAAGAAATTTGGTCCTCATTGACCGAAGTTATCGAGCTTCAACATGTGAAAAGTCACAAAAATTTTATGTTTGAGCTCATAAAGTACTATTTTTCGTGGAAACTCAAGATGATACAATCATGATATGTACCATTATGTTAAAGATCTCGTCGAGATGGTTCATTTGAGTCTTTGATTAAGAAATTTGGTCCTCATTGACCGAAGTTATAGAGCTTCAAAGTGTGAAAAGTCACAAAACTTGTATGTTTGAGCTCATAAATTACTATTTTTCTTTGAAACTCAAGATGATACAATTATGATGTGTAACGTCATGTTAAAAATCTCGTCGAGATGGTTCATTTGAGTCTTTGATAAAGAAATTTGGTCCTCATTGACCGAAGTTATCGAGCTTCAACATGTGAAAAGTCACAAAAATTGTATGTTTGAACTCATAAAGTACTATTTTTCTTTGAAACTCAAGATGATACAATCATGATGTGTTACGTCATGTTAAAGATCTCGTCGAGATGGTTCATTTGAGTCTTTGATTAAGAAATTTGGTCCTCATTGACCGAAGTTATAGAGCTTCAAAGTGTGAAAAGTAACAAAACTTGTATGTTTGAGCTCATAAAGTACTATTTTTCTTTGAAACTCAAGATGATACAATCATGATGTGTTACGTCATGTTAAAGATCTCGTCGAGATGGTTCATTTGAGTCTTTGATTAAGAAATTTGGTCCTCATTGACCGAAGTTATCGAGCTTCAAAGTGTGAAAAGTCACAAAACTTGTATGTTTGAGCTCATAAAGTACTATTTTTCTTTGAAACTCAAGATGATACAATCATGATGTGTTACGTCATGTTAAAGATCTCGTCGAGATGGTTCATTTGAGTCTTTGATTAAGAAATTTGGTCCTCATTGACCGAAGTTATCGAGCTTCAACATGTGAAAAGTAACAAAAATTTTATGTTTGAGCTCATAAAGTACTATTTTTCGTGGAAACTCAAGATGATACAATCATGATGTGTATCATTATGTTAAAGATCTCGTCGAGATGGTTCATTTGAGTCTTTGATTAAGAAATTTGGTCCTCATTGACCGAAGTTATCGAGCTTCAAAATGTGAAAAGTCACAAAACTTGTATGTTTGAGCTCATTAAGTACTATTTTTATTTGAAACTCAAGAAGATACAATCATGATGTGTAACGTCATGTTAAAAATCTCGTCGAGATGGTTCATTTGAGTATTTTATTAAGAAATTTGGTGCTCATTGACCGAAGTTATCGAGCTTCAACATGTGAAAAGTCACAAAAATTGTATGTTTGAGCTCATAAAGTACTATTTTTCTTTGAAACTCAAGATGATACAATCATGATGTGTTACGTCATGTTAAAGATCTCGTCGAGATGGTTCATTTGAGTCTTTGATTAAGAAATTTGGTCCTCATTGACCGAAGTTATCGAGCTTCAACATGTGAAAAGTCACAAAAATTTTAGGTTTGAGCTCATAAAGTACTATTTTTCGTGGAAACTCAAGATGATACAATCATGATATGTATCATTATGTTAAAGATCTCGTCGAGATGGTTCATTTGAGTCTTTGATTAAGAAATTTGGTCCTCATTGACCGAAGTTATCGAGCTTCAACATGTGAAAAGTCAAAAAACTTGTATGTTTGAGCTGATTAAGTACTATTTTTCGTGGAAACTCAAGATGATACAATCATGATGTGTATCATTATGTAAAAGATCTCGTCGAGATGGTTCATTTGAGTCTTTGATTAAGAAATTTGGTCCTCATTGACCGAAGTTATCGAGCTTCAACATGTGAAAAGTCACAAAAATTGTATGTTTGAGCTCATTAAGTACTATTTTTCTTTAAAACTCAAGAAGATACAATCATGATGTGTAACGTCATGTTAAAAATCTCGTCGAGATGGTTCATTTGAGTATTTGATTAAGAAATTTGGTCCTCATTGACCGAAGTTATCGAGCTTCAACATGTGAAAAGTCACAAAAATTTTAGGTTTGAGCTCATAAAGTACTATTTTTCGTGGAAACTCAAGATGATACAATCATGATATGTATCATTATGTTAAAGATCTCGTCGAGATGGTTCATTTGAGTCTTTGATTAAGAAATTTGGTCCTCATTGACCGAAGTTATAGAGCTTCAAAGTGTGAAAAGTCACAAAACTTGTATGTTTGTGCTCATAAAGTACTATTTTTCTTTGAAACTCAAGATGATACAATCATGATGTGTTACGTCATGTTAAAGATCTCGTCGAGATGGTTCATTTGAGTCTTTGATTAAGAAATTTGGTCCTCATTGACCGAAGTTATCGAGCTTCAAAGTGTGAAAAGTCACAAAACTTGTATGTTTGAGCTCATAAAGTACTATTTTTCTTTGAAACTCAAGATGATACAATCATGATGTGTTACGTCATGTTAAAGATCTCGTCGAGATGGTTCATTTGAGTCTTTGATTAAGAAATTTGGTCCTCATTGACCGAAGTTATCGAGCTTCAAAGTGTGAAAAGTCACAAAACTTGTATGTTTGAGCTCATAAAGTACTATTTTTCGTGGAAACTCAAGATGATACAATCATGATATGTATCATTATGTTAAAGATCTCGTCGAGATGGTTCATTTGAGTCTTTGATTAAGAAATTTGGTCCTCATTGACCGAAGTTATAGAGCTTCAAAGTGTGAAAAGTCACAAAACTTGTATGTTTGTGCTCATAAAGTACTATTTTTCTTTGAAACTCAAGATGATACAATCATGATGTGTTACGTCATGTTAAAGATCTCGTCGAGATGGTTCATTTGAGTCTTTGATTAAGAAATTTGGTCCTCATTGACCGAAGTTATCGAGCTTCAAAGTGTGAAAAGTCACAAAACTTGTATGTTTGAGCTCATAAAGTACTATTTTTCTTTGAAACTCAAGATGATACAATCATGATGTGTTACGTCATGTTAAAGATCTCGTCGAGATGGTTCATCTGAGTCTTTGATTAAGAAATTTGGTCCTCATTGACCGAAGTTATCTTGCTTCAACATGTGAAAAGTCACAAAACTTGTATGTTTGAGCTCATAAAGTACTATTTTTCTTTGAAACTCAAGATGATACAATCATGATGTGTTACGTCATGTTAAAGATCTCGTCGAGATGGTTCATTTGAGTCTTTGATTAAGAAATTTGGTCCTCATTGACCGAAGTTATCGAGCTTCAACATGTGAAAAGTAACAAAAATTTTATGTTTGAGCTCATAAAGTACTATTTTTCGTGGAAACTCAAGATGATACAATCATGATATGTATCATTATGTTAAAGATCTCGTCGAGATGGTTCATTTGAGTCTTTGATTAAGAAATTTGGTCCTCATTGACCGAAGTTATAGAGCTTCAAAGTGTGAAAAGTAACAAAACTTGTATGTTTGAGCTCATAAAGTACTATTTTTCTTTGAAACTCAAGATGATACAATCATGATGTGTTACGTCATGTTAAAGATCTCGTCGAGATGGTTCATTTGAGTCTTTGATTAAGAAATTTGGTCCTCATTGACCGAAGTTATCGAGCTTCAAAGTGTGAAAAGTCACAAAACTTGTATGTTTGAGCTCATAAAGTACTATTTTTCTTTGAAACTCAAGATGATACAATCATGATGTGTTACGTCATGTTAAAGATCTCGTCGAGATGGTTCATTTGAGTCTTTGATTAAGAAATTTGGTCCTCATTGACCGAAGTTATCGAGCTTCAACATGTGAAAAGTAACAAAAATTTTATGTTTGAGCTCATAAAGTACTATTTTTCGTGGAAACTCAAGATGATACAATCATGATATGTATCATTATGTTAAAGATCTCGTCGAGATGGTTCATTTGAGTCTTTGATTAAGAAATTTGGTCCTCATTGACCGAAGTTATCGAGCTTCAACATGTGAAAAGTCACAAAAATTTTATGTTTGAGCTCATAAAGTACTATTTTTCGTGGAAACTCAAGATGATACAATCATGATGTGTATCATTATGTTAAAGATCTCGTCGAGATGGTTCATTTGAGTCTTTGATTAAGAAATTTGGTCCTCATTGACCGAAGTTATCGAGCTTCAAAATGTGAAAAGTCACAAAACTTGTATGTTTGAGCTCATTAAGTACTATTTTTATTTGAAACTCAAGAAGATACAATCATGATGTGTAACGTCATGTTAAAAATCTCGTCGAGATGGTTCATTTGAGTATTTGATTAAGAAATTTGGTGCTCATTGACCGAAGTTATCGAGCTTCAACATGTGAAAAGTCACAAAAATTGTATGTTTGAGCTCATAAAGTACTATTTTTCTTTGAAACTCAAGATGATACAATCATGATGTGTTACGTCATGTTAAAGATCTCGTCGAGATGGTTCATTTGAGTCTTTGATTAAGAAATTTGGTCCTCATTGACCGAAGTTATCGAGCCTCAAAATGTGAAAAGTCAAAAAACTTGTATGTTTGAGCTGATTAAGTACTATTTTTCGTGGAAACTCAAGATGATACAATCATGATGTGTATCATTATGTAAAAGATCTCGTCGAGATGGTTCATTTGAGTCTTTGATTAAGAAATTTGGTCCTCATTGACCGAAGTTATCGAGCTTCAACATGTGAAAAGTCACAAAAATTGTATGTTTGAGCTCATTAAGTACTATTTTTCTTTAAAACTCAAGAAGATACAATCATGATGTGTAACGTCATGTTAAAAATCTCGTCGAGATGGTTCATTTGAGTATTTGATTAAGAAATTTGGTCCTCATTGACCGAAGTTATCGAGCTTCAACATGTGAAAAGTCACAAAAATTTTATGTTTGAGCTCATAAAGTACTATTTTTCGTGGAAACTCAAGATGATACAATCATGATATGTATCATTATGTTAAAGATCTCGTCGAGATGGTTCATTTGAGTCTTTGATTAAGAAATTTGGTCCTCATTGACCGAAGTTATAGAGCTTCAAAGTGTGAAAAGTCACAAAACTTGTATGTTTGTGCTCATAAAGTACTATTTTTCTTTGAAACTCAAGATGATACAATCATGATGTGTTACGTCATGTTAAAGATCTCGTCGAGATGGTTCATTTGAGTCTTTGATTAAGAAATTTGGTCCTCATTGACCGAAGTTATCGAGCTTCAAAGTGTGAAAAGTCACAAAACTTGTATGTTTGAGCTCATAAAGTACTATTTTTCTTTGAAACTCAAGATGATACAATCATGATGTGTTACGTCATGTTAAAGATCTCGTCGAGATGGTTCATCTGAGTCTTTGATTAAGAAATTTGGTCCTCATTGACCGAAGTTATCTTGCTTCAACATGTGAAAAGTCACAAAACTTGTATGTTTGAGCTCATAAAGTACTATTTTTCTTTGAAACTCAAGATGATACAATCATGATGTGTTACGTCATGTTAAAGATCTCGTCGAGATGGTTCATTTGAGTCTTTGATTAAGAAATTTGGTCCTCATTGACCGAAGTTATCGAGCTTCAACATGTGAAAAGTAACAAAAATTTTATGTTTGAGCTCATAAAGTACTATTTTTCGTGGAAACTCAAGATGATACAATCATGATATGTATCATTATGTTAAAGATCTCGTCGAGATGGTTCATTTGAGTCTTTGATTAAGAAATTTGGTCCTCATTGACCGAAGTTATAGAGCTTCAAAGTGTGAAAAGTCACAAAACTTGTATGTTTGTGCTCATAAAGTACTATTTTTCTTTGAAACTCAAGATGATACAATCATGATGTGTTACGTCATGTTAAAGATCTCGTCGAGATGGTTCATTTGAGTCTTTGATTAAGAAATTTGGTCCTCATTGACCGAAGTTATCGAGCTTCAAAGTGTGAAAAGTCACAAAACTTGTATGTTTGAGCTCATAAAGTACTATTTTTCTTTGAAACTCAAGATGATACAATCATGATGTGTTACGTCATGTTAAAGATCTCGTCGAGATGGTTCATCTGAGTCTTTGATTAAGAAATTTGGTCCTCATTGACCGAAGTTATCTTGCTTCAACATGTGAAAAGTCACAAAACTTGTATGTTTGAGCTCATAAAGTACTATTTTTCTTTGAAACTCAAGATGATACAATCATGATGTGTTACGTCATGTTAAAGATCTCGTCGAGATGGTTCATTTGAGTCTTTGATTAAGAAATTTGGTCCTCATTGACCGAAGTTATCGAGCTTCAACATGTGAAAAGTAACAAAATTTTATGTTTGAGCTCATAAAGTACTATTTTTCGTGGAAACTCAAGATGATACAATCATGATATGTATCATTATGTTAAAGATCTCGTCGAGATGGTTCATTTGAGTCTTTGATTAAGAAATTTGGTCCTCATTGACCGAAGTTATAGAGCTTCAAAGTGTGAAAAGTAACAAAACTTGTATGTTTGAGCTCATAAAGTACTATTTTTCTTTGAAACTCAAGATGATACAATCATGATGTGTTACGTCATGTTAAAGATCTCGTCGAGATGGTTCATTTGAGTCTTTGATTAAGAAATTTGGTCCTCATTGACCGAAGTTATCGAGCTTCAAAGTGTGAAAAGTCACAAAACTTGTATGTTTGAGCTCATAAAGTACTATTTTTCTTTGAAACTCAAGATGATACAATCATGATGTGTTACGTCATGTTAAAGATCTCGTCGAGATGGTTCATTTGAGTCTTTGATTAAGAAATTTGGTCCTCATTGACCGAAGTTATCGAGCTTCAACATGTGAAAAGTAACAAAAATTTTATGTTTGAGCTCATAAAGTACTATTTTTCGTGGAAACTCAAGATGATACAATCATGATATGTATCATTATGTTAAAGATCTCGTCGAGATGGTTCATTTGAGTCTTTGATTAAGAAATTTGGTCCTCATTGACCGAAGTTATCGAGCTTCAACATGTGAAAAGTCACAAAAATTTTATGTTTGAGCTCATAAAGTACTATTTTTCGTGGAAACTCAAGATGATACAATCATGATGTGTATCATTATGTTAAAGATCTCGTCGAGATGGTTCATTTGAGTCTTTGATTAAGAAATTTGGTCCTCATTGACCGAAGTTATCGAGCTTCAAAATGTGAAAAGTCACAAAACTTGTATGTTTGAGCTCATTAAGTACTATTTTTATTTGAAACTCAAGAAGATACAATCATGATGTGTAACGTCATGTTAAAAATCTCGTCGAGATGGTTCATTTGAGTATTTGATTAAGAAATTTGGTGCTCATTGACCGAAGTTATCGAGCTTCAACATGTGAAAAGTCACAAAAATTGTATGTTTGAGCTCATAAAGTACTATTTTTCTTTGAAACTCAAGATGATACAATCATGATGTGTTACGTCATGTTAAAGATCTCGTCGAGATGGTTCATTTGAGTCTTTGATTAAGAAATTTGGTCCTCATTGACCGAAGTTATCGAGCCTCAAAATGTGAAAAGTCAAAAAACTTGTATGTTTGAGCTGATTAAGTACTATTTTTCGTGGAAACTCAAGATGATACAATCATGATGTGTATCATTATGTAAAAGATCTCGTCGAGATGGTTCATTTGAGTCTTTGATTAAGAAATTTGGTCCTCATTGACCGAAGTTATCGAGCTTCAACATGTGAAAAGTCACAAAAATTGTATGTTTGAGCTCATTAAGTACTATTTTTCTTTAAAACTCAAGAAGATACAATCATGATGTGTAACGTCATGTTAAAAATCTCGTCGAGATGGTTCATTTGAGTATTTGATTAAGAAATTTGGTCCTCATTGACCGAAGTTATCGAGCTTCAACATGTGAAAAGTCACAAAAATTTTATGTTTGAGCTCATAAAGTACTATTTTTCGTGGAAACTCAAGATGATACAATCATGATATGTATCATTATGTTAAAGATCTCGTCGAGATGGTTCATTTGAGTCTTTGATTAAGAAATTTGGTCCTCATTGACCGAAGTTATAGAGCTTCAAAGTGTGAAAAGTCACAAAACTTGTATGTTTGTGCTCATAAAGTACTATTTTTCTTTGAAACTCAAGATGATACAATCATGATGTGTTACGTCATGTTAAAGATCTCGTCGAGATGGTTCATTTGAGTCTTTGATTAAGAAATTTGGTCCTCATTGACCGAAGTTATCGAGCTTCAAAGTGTGAAAAGTCACAAAACTTGTATGTTTGAGCTCATAAAGTACTATTTTTCTTTGAAACTCAAGATGATACAATCATGATGTGTTACGTCATGTTAAAGATCTCGTCGAGATGGTTCATCTGAGTCTTTGATTAAGAAATTTGGTCCTCATTGACCGAAGTTATCTTGCTTCAACATGTGAAAAGTCACAAAACTTGTATGTTTGAGCTCATAAAGTACTATTTTTCGTGGAAACTCAAGATGATACAATCATGATGTGTTACGTCATGTTAAAGATCTCGTCGAGATGGTTCATTTGAGTCTTTGATTAAGAAATTTGGTCCTCATTGACCGAAGTTATCGAGCTTCAAAATGTGAAAAGTCACAAAACTTGTATGTTTGAGCTGATTAAGTACTATTTTTCGTGGAAACTCAAGATGATACAATCATGATGTGTATCATTATGTAAAAGATCTCGTCGAGATGGTTCATTTGAGTCTTTGATTAAGAAATTTGGTCCTCATTGACCGAAGTTATCTTGCTTCAACATGTGAAAAGTCACAAAACTTGTATGTTTGAGCTCATAAAGTACTATTTTTCGTGGAAACTCAAGATGATACAATCATGATGTGTTACGTCATGTTAAAGATCTCGTCGAGATGGTTCATTTGAGTCTTTGATTAAGAAATTTGGTCCTCATTGACCGAAGTTATCGAGCTTCAAAATGTGAAAAGTCACAAAACTTGTATGTTTGAGCTGATTAAGTACAATTTTTCGTGGAAACTCAAGATGATACAATCATGATGTGTATCATTATGTAAAAGATCTCGTCGAGATGGTTCATTTGAGTCTTTGATTAAGAAATTTGGTCCTCATTGACCGAAGTTATCTTGCTTCAACATGTGAAAAGTCACAAAACTTGTATGTTTGAGCTCATAAAGTACTATTTTTCGTGGAAACTCAAGATGATACAATCATGATGTGTTACGTCATGTTAAAGATCTCGTCGAGATGGTTCATTTGAGTCTTTGATTAAGAAATTTGGTCCTCATTGACCGAAGTTATCTTGCTTCAACATGTGAAAAGTCACAAAACTTGTATGTTTGAGCTCATAAAGTACTATTTTTCGTGGAAACTCAAGATGATACAATCATGATGTGTTACGTCATGTTAAAGATCTCGTCGAGATGGTTCATTTGAGTCTTTGATTAAGAAATTTGGTCCTCATTGACCGAAGTTATCGAGCTTCAAAATGTGAAAAGTCACAAAACTTGTATGTTTGAGCTGATTAAGTACTATTTTTCGTGGAAACTCAAGATGATACAATCATGATGTGTATCATTATGTAAAAGATCTCGTCGAGATGGTTCATTTGAGTCTTTGATTAAGAAATTTGGTCCTCATTGACCGAAGTTATCTTGCTTCAACATGTGAAAAGTCACAAAACTTGTATGTTTGAGATCATAAAGTACTATTTTTCGTGGAAACTCAAGATGATACAATCATGATGTGTTACGTCATGTTAAAGATCTCGTCGAGATGGTTCATTTGAGTCTTTGATTAAGAAATTTGGTCCTCATTGACCGAAGTTATCGAGCTTCAACATGTGAAAAGTCACAAAAATTGTATGTTTGAGCTCATTAAGTACTATTTTTCTTTGAAACTCAAGATGATACAATCATGATGTGTAACGTCATGTTAAAAATCTCGTCGAGATGGTTCATTTGAGTCTTTGATAAAGAAATTTGGTCCTCATTGACCGAAGTTATCGAGCTTCAACATGTGAAAAGTCACAAAAATTGTATGTTTGAACTCATAAAGTACTATTTTTCTTTGAAACTCAAGATGATACAATCATGATGTGTTACGTCATGTTAAAGATCTCGTCGAGATGGTTCATTTGAGTCTTTGATTAAGAAATTTGGTCCTCATTGACCGAAGTTATCGAGCTTCAAAATGTGAAAAGTCACAAAACTTGTATGTTTGAGCTGATTAAGTACTATTTTTCGTGGAAACTCAAGATGATACAATCATGATGTGTATCATTATGTAAAAGATCTCGTCGAGATGGTTCATTTGAGTCTTTGACTAAGAAATTTGGTCCTCATTGACCGAAGTTATCGAGCTTCAACATGTGAAAAGTCACAAAAATTGTATGTTTGAGCTCATTAAGTACTATTTTTCTTTGAAACTCAAGAAGATACAATCATGATGTGTAACGTCATGTTAAAAATCTCGTCGAGATGGTTCATTTGAGTCTTTGATAAAGAAATTTGGTCCTCATTGACCGAAGTTATCGAGCTTCAACATGTGAAAAGTCACAAAAATTGTATGTTTGAACTCATAAAGTACTATTTTTCTTTGAAACTCAAGATGATACAATCATGATGTGTTACGTCATGTTAAAGATCTCGTCGAGATGGTTCATTTGAGTCTTTGATTAAGAAATTTGGTCCTCATTGACCGAAGTTATCGAGCTTCAAAGTGTGAAAAGTCACAAAACTTGTATGTTTGAGCTCATAAAGTACTATTTTTCTTTGAAACTCAAGATGATACAATCATGATGTGTTACGTCATGTTAAAGATCTCGTCGAGATGGTTCATCTGAGTCTTTGATTAAGAAATTTGGTCCTCATTGACCGAAGTTATCTTGCTTCAACATGTGAAAAGTCACAAAACTTGTATGTTTGAGCTCATAAAGTACTATTTTTCGTGGAAACTCAAGATGATACAATCATGATGTGTTACGTCATGTTAAAGATCTCGTCGAGATGGTTCATTTGAGTCTTTGATTAAGAAATTTGGTCCTCATTGACCGAAGTTATCGAGCTTCAAAATGTGAAAAGTCACAAAACTTGTATGTTTGAGCTGATTAAGTACTATTTTTCGTGGAAACTCAAGATGATACAATCATGATGTGTATCATTATGTAAAAGATCTCGTCGAGATGGTTCATTTGAGTCTTTGATTAAGAAATTTGGTCCTCATTGACCGAAGTTATCGAGCTTCAACATGTGAAAAGTCACAAAAATTGTATGTTTGAGCTCATTAAGTACTATTTTTCTTTGAAACTCAAGAAGATACAATCATGATGTGTAACGTCATGTTAAAGATCTCGTCGAGGTGGTTCATTTGAGTATTTGATTAAGAAATTTGGTCCTCATTGACCGAAGTTATCGAGCTTCAACATGTGAAAAGTCACAAAAATTTTATGTTTGAGCTCATAAAGTACTATTTTTCGTGGAAACTCAAGATGATACAATCATGATATGTACCATTATGTTAAAGATCTCGTCGAGATGGTTCATTTGAGTCTTTGATTAAGAAATTTGGTCCTCATTGACCGAAGTTATAGAGCTTCAAAGTGTGAAAAGTCACAAAACTTGTATGTTTGAGCTCATTAAGTACTATTTTTCTTTGAAACTCAAGAAGATACAATCATGATGTGTAACGTCATGTTAAAGATCTCGTCGAGATGGTTCATTTGAGTCTTTGATTAAGAAATTTGGTCCTCATTGACCGAAGTTATCGAGCTTCAACATGTGAAAAGTCACAAAAATTGTATGTTTGAGCTCATTAAGTACTATTTTTCTTTGAAACTCAAGAAGATACAATCATGATGTGTAACGTCATGTTAAAAATCTCGTCGAGATGGTTCATTTGAGTCTTTGATAAAGAAATTTGGTCCTCATTGACCGAAGTTATCGAGCTTCAACATGTGAAAAGTCACAAAAATTGTATGTTTGAGCTCATTAAGTACTATTTTTCTTTGAAACTCAAGAAGATACAATCATGATGTGTAACGTCATGTTAAAAATCTCGTCGAGATGGTTCATTTGAGTCTTTGATAAAGAAATTTGGTCCTCATTGACCGAAGTTATCGAGCTTCAAAATGTGAAAAGTCACAAAACTTGTATGTTTGAGCTCATTAAGTACTATTTTTATTTGAAACTCAAGAAGATACAATCATGATGTGTAACGTCATGTTAAAAATCTCGTCGAGATGGTTCATTTGAGTATTTGATTAAGAAATTTGGTGCTCATTGACCGAAGTTATCGAGCTTCAACATGTGAAAAGTCACAAAAATTGTATGTTTGAGCTCATAAAGTACTATTTTTCTTTGAAACTCAAGATGATACAATCATGATGTGTTACGTCATGTTAAAGATCTCGTCGAGATGGTTCATTTGAGTCTTTGATTAAGAAATTTGGTCCTCATTGACCGAAGTTATCGAGCCTCAAAATGTGAAAAGTCAAAAAACTTGTATGTTTGAGCTGATTAAGTACTATTTTTCGTGGAAACTCAAGATGATACAATCATGATGTGTATCATTATGTAAAAGATCTCGTCGAGATGGTTCATTTGAGTCTTTGATTAAGAAATTTGGTCCTCATTGACCGAAGTTATCGAGCTTCAACATGTGAAAAGTCACAAAAATTGTATGTTTGAGCTCATTAAGTACTATTTTTCTTTAAAACTCAAGAAGATACAATCATGATGTGTAACGTCATGTTAAAAATCTCGTCGAGATGGTTCATTTGAGTATTTGATTAAGAAATTTGGTCCTCATTGACCGAAGTTATCGAGCTTCAACATGTGAAAAGTCACAAAAATTTTATGTTTGAGCTCATAAAGTACTATTTTTCGTGGAAACTCAAGATGATACAATCATGATATGTATCATTATGTTAAAGATCTCGTCGAGATGGTTCATTTGAGTCTTTGATTAAGAAATTTGGTCCTCATTGACCGAAGTTATAGAGCTTCAAAGTGTGAAAAGTCACAAAACTTGTATGTTTGTGCTCATAAAGTACTATTTTTCTTTGAAACTCAAGATGATACAATCATGATGTGTTACGTCATGTTAAAGATCTCGTCGAGATGGTTCATTTGAGTCTTTGATTAAGAAATTTGGTCCTCATTGACCGAAGTTATCGAGCTTCAAAGTGTGAAAAGTCACAAAACTTGTATGTTTGAGCTCATAAAGTACTATTTTTCTTTGAAACTCAAGATGATACAATCATGATGTGTTACGTCATGTTAAAGATCTCGTCGAGATGGTTCATCTGAGTCTTTGATTAAGAAATTTGGTCCTCATTGACCGAAGTTATCTTGCTTCAACATGTGAAAAGTCACAAAACTTGTATGTTTGAGCTCATAAAGTACTATTTTTCGTGGAAACTCAAGATGATACAATCATGATGTGTTACGTCATGTTAAAGATCTCGTCGAGATGGTTCATTTGAGTCTTTGATTAAGAAATTTGGTCCTCATTGACCGAAGTTATCGAGCTTCAAAATGTGAAAAGTCACAAAACTTGTATGTTTGAGCTGATTAAGTACTATTTTTCGTGGAAACTCAAGATGATACAATCATGATGTGTATCATTATGTAAAAGATCTCGTCGAGATGGTTCATTTGAGTCTTTGATTAAGAAATTTGGTCCTCATTGACCGAAGTTATCTTGCTTCAACATGTGAAAAGTCACAAAACTTGTATGTTTGAGCTCATAAAGTACTATTTTTCGTGGAAACTCAAGATGATACAATCATGATGTGTTACGTCATGTTAAAGATCTCGTCGAGATGGTTCATTTGAGTCTTTGATTAAGAAATTTGGTCCTCATTGACCGAAGTTATCGAGCTTCAAAATGTGAAAAGTCACAAAACTTGTATGTTTGAGCTGATTAAGTACAATTTTTCGTGGAAACTCAAGATGATACAATCATGATGTGTATCATTATGTAAAAGATCTCGTCGAGATGGTTCATTTGAGTCTTTGATTAAGAAATTTGGTCCTCATTGACCGAAGTTATCGAGCTTCAACATGTGAAAAGTCACAAAAATTGTATGTTTGAGCTCATTAAGTACTATTTTTCTTTGAAACTCAAGATGATACAATCATGATGTGTAACGTCATGTTAAAAATCTCGTCGAGATGGTTCATTTGAGTCTTTGATAAAGAAATTTGGTCCTCATTGACCGAAGTTATCGAGCTTCAACATGTGAAATGTCACAAAAATTGTATGTTTGAACTCATAAAGTACTATTTTTCTTTGAAACTCAAGATGATACAATCATGATGTGTTACGTCATGTTAAAGATCTCGTCGAGATGGTTCATTTGAGTCTTTGATTAAGAAATTTGGTCCTCATTGACCGAAGTTATCGAGCTTCAAAATGTGAAAAGTCACAAAACTTGTATGTTTGAGCTGATTAAGTACTATTTTTCGTGGAAACTCAAGATGATACAATCATGATGTGTATCATTATGTAAAAGATCTCGTCGAGATGGTTCATTTGAGTCTTTGACTAAGAAATTTGGTCCTCATTGACCGAAGTTATCGAGCTTCAACATGTGAAAAGTCACAAAAATTGTATGTTTGAGCTCATTAAGTACTATTTTTCTTTGAAACTCAAGAAGATACAATCATGATGTGTAACGTCATGTTAAAAATCTCGTCGAGATGGTTCATTTGAGTCTTTGATAAAGAAATTTGGTCCTCATTGACCGAAGTTATCGAGCTTCAACATGTGAAAAGTCACAAAAATTGTATGTTTGAACTCATAAAGTACTATTTTTCTTTGAAACTCAAGATGATACAATCATGATGTGTTACGTCATGTTAAAGATCTCGTCGAGATGGTTCATTTGAGTCTTTGATTAAGAAATTTGGTCCTCATTGACCGAAGTTATCGAGCTTCAAAGTGTGAAAAGTCACAAAACTTGTATGTTTGAGCTCATAAAGTACTATTTTTCTTTGAAACTCAAGATGATACAATCATGATGTGTTACGTCATGTTAAAGATCTCGTCGAGATGGTTCATCTGAGTCTTTGATTAAGAAATTTGGTCCTCATTGACCGAAGTTATCTTGCTTCAACATGTGAAAAGTCACAAAACTTGTATGTTTGAGCTCATAAAGTACTATTTTTCGTGGAAACTCAAGATGATACAATCATGATGTGTTACGTCATGTTAAAGATCTCGTCGAGATGGTTCATTTGAGTCTTTGATTAAGAAATTTGGTCCTCATTGACCGAAGTTATCGAGCTTCAAAATGTGAAAAGTCACAAAACTTGTATGTTTGAGCTGATTAAGTACTATTTTTCGTGGAAACTCAAGATGATACAATCATGATGTGTATCATTATGTAAAAGATCTCGTCGAGATGGTTCATTTGAGTCTTTGATTAAGAAATTTGGTCCTCATTGACCGAAGTTATCGAGCTTCAACATGTGAAAAGTCACAAAAATTGTATGTTTGAGCTCATTAAGTACTATTTTTCTTTGAAACTCAAGAAGATACAATCATGATGTGTAACGTCATGTTAAAGATCTCGTCGAGGTGGTTCATTTGAGTATTTGATTAAGAAATTTGGTCCTCATTGACCGAAGTTATCGAGCTTCAACATGTGAAAAGTCACAAAAATTTTATGTTTGAGCTCATAAAGTACTATTTTTCGTGGAAACTCAAGATGATACAATCATGATATGTACCATTATGTTAAAGATCTCGTCGAGATGGTTCATTTGAGTCTTTGATTAAGAAATTTGGTCCTCATTGACCGAAGTTATAGAGCTTCAAAGTGTGAAAAGTCACAAAACTTGTATGTTTGAGCTCATTAAGTACTATTTTTCTTTGAAACTCAAGAAGATACAATCATGATGTGTAACGTCATGTTAAAGATCTCGTCGAGATGGTTCATTTGAGTCTTTGATTAAGAAATTTGGTCCTCATTGACCGAAGTTATCGAGCTTCAAAATGTGAAAAGTCACAAAACTTGTATGTTTGAGCTGATTAAGTACTATTTTTCGTGGAAACTCAACATGATACAATCATGATGTGTATCATTATGTAAAAGATCTCGTCGAGATGGTTCATTTGAGTCTTTGATTAAGAAATTTGGTCCTCATTGACCGAAGTTATCGAGCTTCAACATGTGAAAAGTCACAAAAATTGTATGTTTGAGCTCATTAAGTACTATTTTTCTTTGAAACTCAAGAAGATACAATCATGATGTGTAACGTCATGTTAAAAATCTCGTCGAGATGGTTCATTTGAGTCTTTGATAAAGAAATTTGGTCCTCATTGACCGAAGTTATCGAGCTTCAAAGTGTGAAAAGTCACAAAACTTGTATGTTTGAGCTCATAAAGTACTATTTTTCTTTGAAACTCAAGATGATACAATCATGATGTGTTACGTCATGTTAAAGATCTCGTCGAGATGGTTCATCTGAGTCTTTGATTAAGAAATTTGGTCCTCATTGACCGAAGTTATCTTGCTTCAACATGTGAAAAGTCACAAAACTTGTATGTTTGAGCTCATAAAGTACTATTTTTCGTGGAAACTCAAGATGATACAATCATGATGTGTTACGTCATGTTAAAGATCTCGTCGAGATGGTTCATTTGAGTCTTTGATTAAGAAATTTGGTCCTCATTGACCGAAGTTATCGAGCTTCAAAATGTGAAAAGTCACAAAACTTGTATGTTTGAGCTGATTAAGTACTATTTTTCGTGGAAACTCAACATGATACAATCATGATGTGTATCATTATGTAAAAGATCTCGTCGAGATGGTTCATTTGAGTCTTTGATTAAGAAATTTGGTCCTCATTGACCGAAGTTATCGAGCTTCAACATGTGAAAAGTCACAAAAATTGTATGTTTGAGCTCATTAAGTACTATTTTTCTTTGAAACTCAAGATGATACAATCATGATGTGTAACGTCATGTTAAAGATCTCGTCGAGATGGTTCATTTGAGTATTTGATTAAGAAATTTGGTCCTCATTGACCGAAGTTATCGAGCTTCAACATGTGAAAAGTCACAAAAATTTTATGTTTGAGCTCATAAAGTACTATTTTTCGTGGAAACTCAAGATGATACAATCATGATATGTACCATTATGTTAAAGATCTCGTCGAGATGGTTCATTTGAGTCTTTGATTAAGAAATTTGGTCCTCATTGACCGAAGTTATAGAGCTTCAAAGTGTGAAAAGTCACAAAACTTGTATGTTTGAGCTCATAAAGTACTATTTTTCTTTGAAACTCAAGATGATACAATCATGATGTGTTACGTCATGTTAAAGATCTCGTCGAGATGGTTCATTTGAGTCTTTGGTTAAGAAATTTGGTCCTCATTGACCGAAGTTATCGAGCTTCAAAGTGTGAAAAGTCACAAAACTTGTATGTTTGAGCTCATAAAGTACTATTTTTCGTGGAAACTCAAGATGATACAATCATGATGTGTTACGTCATGTTAAAGATCTCGTCGAGATGGTTCATTTGAGTCTTTGATTAAGAAATTTGGTCCTCATTGACCGAAGTTATCGAGCTTCAAAGTGTGAAAAGTCACAAAACTTGTATGTTTGAGCTCATAAAGTACTATTTTTCTTTGAAACTCAAGATGATACAATCATGATGTGTTACGTCATGTTAAAGATCTCGTCGAGATGGTTCATTTGAGTCTTTGATTAAGAAATTTGGTCCTCATTGACCGAAGTTATCGAGCTTCAAAGTGTGAAAAGTCACAAAACTTGTATGTTTGAGCTCATAAAGTACTATTTTTCTTTGAAACTCAAGATGATACAATCATGATGTGTTACGTCATGTTAAAGATCTCGTCGAGATGGTTCATCTGAGTCTTTGATTAAGAAATTTGGTCCTCATTGACCGAAGTTATCTTGCTTCAACATGTGAAAAGTCACAAAACTTGTATGTTTGAGCTCATAAAGTACTATTTTTCGTGGAAACTCAAGATGATACAATCATGATGTGTTACGTCATGTTAAAGATCTCGTCGAGATGGTTCATTTGAGTCTTTGATTAAGAAATTTGGTCCTCATTGACCGAAGTTATCGAGCTTCAAAATGTGAAAAGTCACAAAACTTGTATGTTTGAGCTGATTAAGTACTATTTTTCGTGGAAACTCAAGATGATACAATCATGATGTGTATCATTATGTAAAAGATCTCGTCGAGATGGTTCATTTGAGTCTTTGATTAAGAAATTTGGTCCTCATTGACCGAAGTTATCGAGCTTCAACATGTGAAAAGTCACAAAAATTGTATGTTTGAGCTCATTAAGTACTATTTTTCTTTGAAACTCAAGAAGATACAATCATGATGTGTAACGTCATGTTAAAGATCTCCTCGAGATGGTTCATTTGAGTATTTGATTAAGAAATTTGGTCCTCATTGACCGAAGTTATCGAGCTTCAACATGTGAAAAGTCACAAAAATTTTATGTTTGAGCTCATAAAGTACTATTTTTCGTGGAAACTCAAGATGATACAATCATGATATGTACCATTATGTTAAAGATCTCGTCGAGATGGTTCATTTGAGTCTTTGATTAAGAAATTTGGTCCTCATTGACCGAAGTTATAGAGCTTCAAAGTGTGAAAAGTCACAAAACTTGTATGTTTGAGCTCATTAAGTACTATTTTTCTTTGAAACTCAAGAAGATACAATCATGATGTGTAACGTCATGTTAAAGATCTCGTCGAGATGGTTCATTTGAGTCTTTGATTAAGAAATTTGGTCCTCATTGACCGAAGTTATCGAGCTTCAAAATGTGAAAAGTCACAAAACTTGTATGTTTGAGCTGATTAAGTACTATTTTTCGTGGAAACTCAAGATGATACAATCATGATGTGTATCATTATGTAAAAGATCTCGTCGAGATGGTTCATTTGAGTCTTTGATTAAGAAATTTGGTCCTCATTGACCGAAGTTATCGAGCTTCAACATGTGAAAAGTCACAAAAATTGTATGTTTGAGCTCATTAAGTACTATTTTTCTTTGAAACTCAAGAAGATACAATCATGATGTGTAACGTCATGTTAAAAATCTCGTCGAGATGGTTCATTTGAGTCTTTGATAAAGAAATTTGGTCCTTATTGACCGAAGTTATCGAGCTTCAACATGTGAAAAGTCACAAAAATTGTATGTTTGAACTCATAAAGTACTATTTTTCTTTGAAACTCAAGATGATACAATCATGATGTGTTACGTCATGTTAAAGATCTCGTCGAGATGGTTCATTTGAGTCTTTGATTAAGAAATTTGGTCCTCATTGACCGAAGTTATCGAGCTTCAAAGTGTGAAAAGTCACAAAACTTGTATGTTTGAGCTCATAAAGTACTATTTTTCTTTGAAACTCAAGATGATACAATCATGATGTGTAACGTCATGTTAAAAATCTCGTCGAGATGGTTCATTTGAGTCTTTGATAAAGAAATTTGGTCCTCATTGACCGAAGTTATCTTGCTTCAACATGTGAAAAGTCACAAAACTTGTATGTTTGAGCTCATAAAGTACTATTTTTCGTGGAAACTCAAGATGATACAATCATGATGTGTAACGTCATGTTAAAGATCTCGTCGAGATGGTTCATTTGAGTCTTTGATTAAGAAATTTGGTCCTCATTGACCGAAGTTATCGAGCTTCAAAGTGTGAAAAGTCACAAAACTTGTATGTTTGAGCTCATAAAGTACTATTTTTCTTTGAAACTCAAGATGATACAATCATGATATGTACCATTATGTTAAAGATCTCGTCGAGATGGTTCATTTGAGTCTTTGATTAAGAAATTTGGTCCTCATTGACCGAAGTTATCGAGCTTCAAAATGTGAAAAGTCACAAAACTTGTATGTTTGAGCTGATTAAGTACTATTTTTCGTGGAAACTCAAGATGATACAATCATGATGTGTATCATTATGTAAAAGATCTCGTCGAGATGGTTCATTTGAGTCTTTGATTAAGAAATTTGGTCCTCATTGACCGAAGTTATAGAGCTTCAAAGTGTGAAAAGTCACAAAACTTGTATGTTTGAGCTGATTAAGTACTATTTTTCGTGGAAACTCAAGATGATACAATCATGATGTGTATCATTATGTAAAAGATCTCGTCGAGATGGTTCATTTGAGTCTTTGATTAAGAAATTTGGTCCTCATTGACCGAAGTTATCGAGCTTCAACATGTGAAAAGTCACAAAAATTGTATGTTTGAGCTCATTAAGTACTATTTTTCGTGGAAACTCAAGATGATACAATCATGATATGTACCATTATGTTAAAGATCTCGTCGAGATGGTTCATTTGAGTCTTTGATTAAGAAATTTGGTCCTCATTGACCGAAGTTATCGAGCTTCAACATGTGAAAAGTCACAAAAATTTTATGTTTGAGCTCATAAAGTACTATTTTTCGTGGAAACTCAAGATGATACAATCATGATATGTACCATTATGTTAAAGATCTCGTCGAGATGGTTCATTTGAGTCTTTGATTAAGAAATTTGGTCCTCATTGACCGAAGTTATAGAGCTTCAAAGTGTGAAAAGTCACAAAACTTGTATGTTTGAGCTCATTAAGTACTATTTTTCTTTGAAACTCAAGAAGATACAATCATGATGTGTAACGTCATGTTAAAGATCTCGTCGAGATGGTTCATTTGAGTCTTTGATTAAGAAATTTGGTCCTCATTGACCGAAGTTATCGAGCTTCAAAATGTGAAAAGTCACAAAACTTGTATGTTTGAGCTGATTAAGTACTATTTTTCGTGGAAACTCAACATGATACAATCATGATGTGTATCATTATGTAAAAGATCTCGTCGAGATGGTTCATTTGAGTCTTTGATTAAGAAATTTGGTCCTCATTGACCGAAGTTATCGAGCTTCAACATGTGAAAAGTCACAAAAATTGTATGTTTGAGCTCATTAAGTACTATTTTTCTTTGAAACTCAAGAAGATACAATCATGATGTGTAACGTCATGTTAAAAATCTCGTCGAGATGGTTCATTTGAGTCTTTGATAAAGAAATTTGGTCCTCATTGACCGAAGTTATCGAGCTTCAAAGTGTGAAAAGTCACAAAACTTGTATGTTTGAGCTCATAAAGTACTATTTTTCTTTGAAACTCAAGATGATACAATCATGATGTGTTACGTCATGTTAAAGATCTCGTCGAGATGGTTCATCTGAGTCTTTGATTAAGAAATTTGGTCCTCATTGACCGAAGTTATCTTGCTTCAACATGTGAAAAGTCACAAAACTTGTATGTTTGAGCTCATAAAGTACTATTTTTCGTGGAAACTCAAGATGATACAATCATGATGTGTTACGTCATGTTAAAGATCTCGTCGAGATGGTTCATTTGAGTCTTTGATTAAGAAATTTGGTCCTCATTGACCGAAGTTATCGAGCTTCAAAATGTGAAAAGTCACAAAACTTGTATGTTTGAGCTGATTAAGTACTATTTTTCGTGGAAACTCAACATGATACAATCATGATGTGTATCATTATGTAAAAGATCTCGTCGAGATGGTTCATTTGAGTCTTTGATTAAGAAATTTGGTCCTCATTGACCGAAGTTATCGAGCTTCAACATGTGAAAAGTCACAAAAATTGTATGTTTGAGCTCATTAAGTACTATTTTTCTTTGAAACTCAAGATGATACAATCATGATGTGTAACGTCATGTTAAAGATCTCGTCGAGATGGTTCATTTGAGTCTTTGATTAAGAAATTTGGTCCTCATTGACCGAAGTTATCGAGCTTCAACATGTGAAAAGTCACAAAAATTGTATGTTTGAGCTCATTAAGTACTATTTTTCTTTGAAACTCAAGATGATACAATCATGATGTGTAACGTCATGTTAAAGATCTCGTCGAGATGGTTCATTTGAGTCTTTGATTAAGAAATTTGGTCCTCATTGACCGAAGTTATAGAGCTTCAAAGTGTGAAAAGTCACAAAACTTGTATGTTTGAGCTCATAAAGTACTATTTTTCTTTGAAACTCAAGATGATACAATCATGATGTGTTACGTCATGTTAAAGATCTCGTCGAGATGGTTCATTTGAGTCTTTGGTTAAGAAATTTGGTCCTCATTGACCGAAGTTATCGAGCTTCAAAGTGTGAAAAGTCACAAAACTTGTATGTTTGAGCTCATAAAGTACTATTTTTCTTTGAAACTCAAGATGATACAATCATGATGTGTTACGTCATGTTAAAGATCTCGTCGAGATGGTTCATTTGAGTCTTTGGTTAAGAAATTTGGTCCTCATTGACCGAAGTTATCGAGCTTCAAAGTGTGAAAAGTCACAAAACTTGTATGTTTGAGCTCATAAAGTACTATTTTTCTTTGAAACTCAAGATGATACAATCATGATGTGTTACGTCATGTTAAAGATCTCGTCGAGATGGTTCATTTGAGTCTTTGATTAAGAAATTTGGTCCTCATTGACCGAAGTTATCGAGCTTCAAAGTGTGAAAAGTCACAAAACTTGTATGTTTGAGCTCATAAAGTACTATTTTTCTTTGAAACTCAAGATGATACAATCATGATGTGTTACGTCATGTTAAAGATCTCGTCGAGATGGTTCATCTGAGTCTTTGATTAAGAAATTTGGTCCTCATTGACCGAAGTTATCTTGCTTCAACATGTGAAAAGTCACAAAACTTGTATGTTTGAGCTCATAAAGTACTATTTTTCGTGGAAACTCAAGATGATACAATCATGATGTGTTACGTCATGTTAAAGATCTCGTCGAGATGGTTCATTTGAGTCTTTGATTAAGAAATTTGGTCCTCATTGACCGAAGTTATCGAGCTTCAAAATGTGAAAAGTCACAAAACTTGTATGTTTGAGCTGATTAAGTACTATTTTTCGTGGAAACTCAAGATGATACAATCATGATGTGTATCATTATGTAAAAGATCTCGTCGAGATGGTTCATTTGAGTCTTTGATTAAGAAATTTGGTCCTCATTGACCGAAGTTATCGAGCTTCAACATGTGAAAAGTCACAAAAATTGTATGTTTGAGCTCATTAAGTACTATTTTTCTTTGAAACTCAAGAAGATACAATCATGATGTGTAACGTCATGTTAAAGATCTCGTCGAGATGGTTCATTTGAGTATTTGATTAAGAAATTTGGTCCTCATTGACCGAAGTTATCGAGCTTCAACATGTGAAAAGTCACAAAAATTTTATGTTTGAGCTCATAAAGTACTATTTTTCGTGGAAACTCAAGATGATACAATCATGATATGTACCATTATGTTAAAGATCTCGTCGAGATGGTTCATTTGAGTCTTTGATTAAGAAATTTGGTCCTCATTGACCGAAGTTATAGAGCTTCAAAGTGTGAAAAGTCACAAAACTTGTATGTTTGAGCTCATTAAGTACTATTTTTCTTTGAAACTCAAGAAGATACAATAATGATGTGTAACGTCATGTTAAAGATCTCGTCGAGATGGTTCATTTGAGTCTTTGATTAAGAAATTTGGTCCTCATTGACCGAAGTTATCGAGCTTCAAAATGTGAAAAGTCACAAAAATTGTATGTTTGAGCTCATTAAGTACTATTTTTCTTTGAAACTCAAGATGATACAATCATGATGTGTTACGTCATGTTAAAGATCTCGTCGAGATGGTTCATTTGAGTCTTTGATTAAGAAATTTGGTCCTCATTGACCGAAGTTATCGAGCTTCAACATGTGAAAAGTCACAAAAATTGTATGTTTGAACTCATAAAGTACTATTTTTCTTTGAAACTCAAGATGATACAATCATGATGTGTTACGTCATGTTAAAGATCTCGTCGAGATGGTTCATTTGAGTCTTTGATTAAGAAATTTGGTCCTCATTGACCGAAGTTATCGAGCTTCAAAGTGTGAAAAGTCACAAAACTTGTATGTTTGAGCTCATAAAGTACTATTTTTCTTTGAAACTCAAGATGATACAATCATGATGTGTTACGTCATGTTAAAGATCTCGTCGAGATGGTTCATCTGAGTCTTTGATTAAGAAATTTGGTCCTCATTGACCGAAGTTATCTTGCTTCAACATGTGAAAAGTCACAAAACTTGTATGTTTGAGCTCATAAAGTACTATTTTTCGTGGAAACTCAAGATGATACAATCATGATGTGTAACGTCATGTTAAAGATCTCGTCGAGATGGTTCATTTGAGTCTTTGATTAAGAAATTTGGTCCTCATTGACCGAAGTTATCGAGCTTCAAAGTGTGAAAAGTCACAAAACTTGTATGTTTGAGCTCATAAAGTACTATTTTTCTTTGAAACTCAAGATGATACAATCATGATATGTACCATTATGTTAAAGATCTCGTCGAGATGGTTCATTTGAGTCTTTGATTAAGAAATTTGGTCCTCATTGACCGAAGTTATAGAGTTTCAAAGTGTGAAAAGTCACAAAACTTGTTTGTTTGAGCTCATTAAGTACTATTTTTCTTTGAAACTCAAGAAGATACAATCATGATGTGTATCATTATGTAAAAGATCTCGTCGAGATGGTTCATTTGAGTCTTTGATTAAGAAATTTGGTCCTCATTGACCGAAGTTATCGAGCTTCAACATGTGAAAAGTCACAAAAATTGTATGTTTGAGCTCATTAAGTACTATTTTTCTTTGAAACTCAAGAAGATACAATCATGATGTGTAACGTCATGTTAAAGATCTCGTCGAGATGGTTCATTTGAGTATTTGATTAAGAAATTTGGTCCTCATTGACCGAAGTTATCGAGCTTCAACATGTGAAAAGTCACAAAAATTTTATGTTTGAGCTCATAAAGTACTATTTTTCGTGGAAACTCAAGATGATACAATCATGATATGTACCATTATGTTAAAGATCTCGTCGAGATGGTTCATTTGAGTCTTTGATTAAGAAATTTGGTCCTCATTGACCGAAGTTATAGAGCTTCAAAGTGTGAAAAGTCACAAAACTTGTATGTTTGAGCTCATTAAGTACTATTTTTCTTTGAAACTCAAGAAGATACAATAATGATGTGTAACGTCATGTTAAAGATCTCGTCGAGATGGTTCATTTGAGTCTTTGATTAAGAAATTTGGTCCTCATTGACCGAAGTTATCGAGCTTCAAAATGTGAAAAGTCACAAAACTTGTATGTTTGAGCTGATTAAGTACTATTTTTCGTGGAAACTCAAGATGATACAATCATGATGTGTATCATTATGTAAAAGATCTCGTCGAGATGGTTCATTTGAGTCTTTGATTAAGAAATTTGGTCCTCATTGACCGAAGTTATCGAGCTTCAACATGTGAAAAGTCACAAAAATTGTATGTTTGAGCTCATTAAGTACTATTTTTCTTTGAAACTCAAGAAGATACAATCATGATGTGTAACGTCATGTTAAAAATCTCGTCGAGATGGTTCATTTGAGTCTTTGATAAAGAAATTTGGTCCTTATTGACCGAAGTTATCGAGCTTCAACATGTGAAAAGTCACAAAAATTGTATGTTTGAACTCATAAAGTACTATTTTTCTTTGAAACTCAAGATGATACAATCATGATGTGTTACGTCATGTTAAAGATCTCGTCGAGATGGTTCATTTGAGTCTTTGATTAAGAAATTTGGTCCTCATTGACCGAAGTTATCGAGCTTCAAAGTGTGAAAAGTCACAAAACTTGTATGTTTGAGCTCATAAAGTACTATTTTTCTTTGAAACTCAAGATGATACAATCATGATGTGTTACGTCATGTTAAAGATCTCGTCGAGATGGTTCATCTGAGTCTTTGATTAAGAAATTTGGTCCTCATTGACCGAAGTTATCTTGCTTCAACATGTGAAAAGTCACAAAACTTGTATGTTTGAGCTCATAAAGTACTATTTTTCGTGGAAACTCAAGATGATACAATCATGATGTGTAACGTCATGTTAAAGATCTCGTCGAGATGGTTCATTTGAGTCTTTGATTAAGAAATTTGGTCCTCATTGACCGAAGTTATCGAGCTTCAAAGTGTGAAAAGTCACAAAACTTGTATGTTTGAGCTCATAAAGTACTATTTTTCTTTGAAACTCAAGATGATACAATCATGATATGTACCATTATGTTAAAGATCTCGTCGAGATGGTTCATTTGAGTCTTTGATTAAGAAATTTGGTCCTCATTGACCGAAGTTATAGAGTTTCAAAGTGTGAAAAGTCACAAAACTTGTTTGTTTGAGCTCATTAAGTACTATTTTTCTTTGAAACTCAAGAAGATACAATCATGATGTGTAACGTCATGTTAAAGATCTCGTCGAGATGGTTCATTTGAGTATTTGATTAAGAAATTTGGTCCTCATTGACCGAAGTTATCTTGCTTCAACATGTGAAAAGTCACAAAACTTGTATGTTTGAGCTCATAAAGTACTATTTTTCGTGGAAACTCAAGATGATACAATCATGATGTGTTACGTCATGTTAAAGATCTCGTCGAGATGGTTCATTTGAGTCTTTGATTAAGAAATTTGGTCCTCATTGACCGAAGTTATCGAGCTTCAATGTGTGAAAAGTCACAAAACTTGTATGTTTGAGCTCATAAAGTACTATTTTTCTTTGAAACTCAAGATGATACAATCATGATGTGTTACGTCATGTTAAAGATCTCGTCGAGATGGTTCATTTGAGTCTTTGATTAAGAAATTTGGTCCTCATTGACCGAAGTTATCGAGCTTCAAAGTGTGAAAAGTCACAAAACTTGTATGTTTGAGCTCATAAAGTACTATTTTTCGTGGAAACTCAAGATGATACAATCATGATGTGTATCATTATGTTAAAGATCTCGTCGAGATGTTTCATTTGAGTCTTTGATTAAGAAATTTGGTCCTCATTGACCGAAGTTATCGAGCTTCAAAGTGTGAAAAGTCACAAAACTTGTATGTTTGAGCTCATAAAGTACTATTTTTCGTGGAAACTCAAGATGATACAATCATGATGTGTTACGTCATGTTAAAGATCTCGTCGAGATGGTTCATTTGAGTCTTTGATTAAGAAATTTGGTCCTCATTGACCGAAGTTATCGAGCTTCAAAGTGTGAAAAGTCACAAAACTTGTATGTTTGAGCTCATAAAGTACTATTTTTCTTTGAAACTCAAGATGATACAATCATGACGTGTTACGTCATGTTAAAGATCTCGTCGAGATGGTTCATTTGAGTCTTTGATTAAGAAATTTGGTCCTCATTGACCGAAGTTATCGAGCTTCAACATGTGAAAAGTAACAAAAATTTTATGTTTGAGCTCATAAAGTACTATTTTTCGTGGAAACTCAAGATGATACAATCATGATATGTATCATTATGTTAAAGATCTCGTCGAGATGGTTCATTTGAGTCTTTGATTAAGAAATTTGGTCCTCATTGACCGAAGTTATCGAGCTTCAACATGTGAAAAGTCACAAAAATTTTATGTTTGAGCTCATAAAGTACTATTTTTCGTGGAAACTCAAGATGATACCATCATGATGTGTATCATTATGTTAAAGATCTCGTCGAGATGGTTCATTTGAGTCTTTGATTAAGAAATTTGGTCCTCATTGACCGAAGTTATCGAGCTTCAAAGTGTGAAAAGTCACAAAACTTGTATGTTTGAGCTCATAAAGTACTATTTTTCGTGGAAACTCAAGATGATACAATCATGATGTGTATCATTATGTTAAAGATCTCGTCGAGATGTTTCATTTGAGTCTTTGATTAAGAAATTTGGTCCTCATTGACCGAAGTTATCGAGCTTCAAAGTGTGAAAAGTCACAAAACTTGTATGTTTGAGCTCATAAAGTACTATTTTTCTTTGAAACTCAAGATGATACAATCATGATGTGTTACGTCATGTTAAAGATCTCGTCGAGATGGTTCATTTGAGTCTTTGGTTAAGAAATTTGGTCCTCATTGACCGAAGTTATCGAGCTTCAAAGTGTGAAAAGTCACAAAACTTGTATGTTTGAGCTCATAAAGTACTATTTTTCTTTGAAACTCAAGATGATACAATCATGATGTGTTACGTCATGTTAAAGATCTCGTCGAGATGGTTCATTTGAGTCTTTGGTTAAGAAATTTGGTCCTCATTGACCGAAGTTATCGAGCTTCAAAGTGTGAAAAGTCACAAAACTTGTATGTTTGAGCTCATAAAGTACTATTTTTCTTTGAAACTCAAGATGATACAATCATGTTGTGTTACGTCATGTTAAAGATCTCGTCGAGATGGTTCATCTGAGTCTTTGATTAAGAAATTTGGTCCTCATTGACCGAAGTTATCTTGCTTCAACATGTGAAAAGTCACAAAACTTGTATGTTTGAGCTCATAAAGTACTATTTTTCGTGGAAACTCAAGATGATACAATCATGATGTGTTACGTCATGTTAAAGATCTCGTCGAGATGGTTCATTTGAGTCTTTGATTAAGAAATTTGGTCCTCATTGACCGAAGTTATCGAGCTTCAAAATGTGAAAAGTCACAAAACTTGTATGTTTGAGCTGATTAAGTACTATTTTTCGTGGAAACTCAAGATGATACAATCATGATGTGTATCATTATGTAAAAGATCTCGTCGAGATGGTTCATTTGAGTCTTTGATTAAGAAATTTGGTCCTCATTGACCGAAGTTATCGAGCTTCAACATGTGAAAAGTCACAAAAATTGTATGTTTGAGCTCATTAAGTACTATTTTTCTTTGAAACTCAAGAAGATACAATCATGATGTGTAACGTCATGTTAAAGATCTCGTCGAGATGGTTCATTTGAGTATTTGATTAAGAAATTTGGTCCTCATTGACCGAAGTTATCGAGCTTCAACATGTGAAAAGTCACAAAAATTTTATGTTTGAGCTCATAAAGTACTATTTTTCGTGGAAACTCAAGATGATACAATCATGATATGTACCATTATGTTAAAGATCTCGTCGAGATGGTTCATTTGAGTCTTTGATTAAGAAATTTGGTCCTCATTGACCGAAGTTATAGAGCTTCAAAGTGTGAAAAGTCACAAAACTTGTATGTTTGAGCTCATTAAGTACTATTTTTCTTTGAAACTCAAGAAGATACAATAATGATGTGTAACGTCATGTTAAAGATCTCGTCGAGATGGTTCATTTGAGTCTTTGATTAAGAAATTTGGTCCTCATTGACCGAAGTTATCGAGCTTCAAAATGTGAAAAGTCACAAAACTTGTATGTTTGAGCTGATTAAGTACTATTTTTCGTGGAAACTCAAGATGATACAATCATGATGTGTATCATTATGTAAAAGATCTCGTCGAGATGGTTCATTTGAGTCTTTGATTAAGAAATTTGGTCCTCATTGACCGAAGTTATCGAGCTTCAACATGTGAAAAGTCACAAAAATTGTATGTTTGAGCTCATTAAGTACTATTTTTCTTTGAAACTCAAGAAGATACAATCATGATGTGTAACGTCATGTTAAAAATCTCGTCGAGATGGTTCATTTGAGTCTTTGATAAAGAAATTTGGTCCTTATTGACCGAAGTTATCGAGCTTCAACATGTGAAAAGTCACAAAAATTGTATGTTTGAACTCATAAAGTACTATTTTTCTTTGAAACTCAAGATGATACAATCATGATGTGTTACGTCATGTTAAAGATCTCGTCGAGATGGTTCATTTGAGTCTTTGATTAAGAAATTTGGTCCTCATTGACCGAAGTTATCGAGCTTCAAAGTGTGAAAAGTCACAAAACTTGTATGTTTGAGCTCATAAAGTACTATTTTTCTTTGAAACTCAAGATGATACAATCATGATGTGTTACGTCATGTTAAAGATCTCGTCGAGATGGTTCATCTGAGTCTTTGATTAAGAAATTTGGTCCTCATTGACCGAAGTTATCTTGCTTCAACATGTGAAAAGTCACAAAACTTGTATGTTTGAGCTCATAAAGTACTATTTTTCGTGGAAACTCAAGATGATACAATCATGATGTGTAACGTCATGTTAAAGATCTCGTCGAGATGGTTCATTTGAGTCTTTGATTAAGAAATTTGGTCCTCATTGACCGAAGTTATCGAGCTTCAAAGTGTGAAAAGTCACAAAACTTGTATGTTTGAGCTCATAAAGTACTATTTTTCTTTGAAACTCAAGATGATACAATCATGATATGTACCATTATGTTAAAGATCTCGTCGAGATGGTTCATTTGAGTCTTTGATTAAGAAATTTGGTCCTCATTGACCGAAGTTATAGAGTTTCAAAGTGTGAAAAGTCACAAAACTTGTTTGTTTGAGCTCATTAAGTACTATTTTTCTTTGAAACTCAAGAAGATACAATCATGATGTGTAACGTCATGTTAAAGATCTCGTCGAGATGGTTCATTTGAGTATTTGATTAAGAAATTTGGTCCTCATTGACCGAAGTTATCTTGCTTCAACATGTGAAAAGTCACAAAACTTGTATGTTTGAGCTCATAAAGTACTATTTTTCGTGGAAACTCAAGATGATACAATCATGATGTGTTACGTCATGTTAAAGATCTCGTCGAGATGGTTCATTTGAGTCTTTGATTAAGAAATTTGGTCCTCATTGACCGAAGTTATCGAGCTTCAATGTGTGAAAAGTCACAAAACTTGTATGTTTGAGCTCATAAAGTACTATTTTTCTTTGAAACTCAAGATGATACAATCATGATGTGTTACGTCATGTTAAAGATCTCGTCGAGATGGTTCATTTGAGTCTTTGATTAAGAAATTTGGTCCTCATTGACCGAAGTTATCGAGCTTCAAAGTGTGAAAAGTCACAAAACTTGTATGTTTGAGCTCATAAAGTACTATTTTTCGTGGAAACTCAAGATGATACAATCATGATGTGTATCATTATGTTAAAGATCTCGTCGAGATGTTTCATTTGAGTCTTTGATTAAGAAATTTGGTCCTCATTGACCGAAGTTATCGAGCTTCAAAGTGTGAAAAGTCACAAAACTTGTATGTTTGAGCTCATAAAGTACTATTTTTCGTGGAAACTCAAGATGATACAATCATGATGTGTTACGTCATGTTAAAGATCTCGTCGAGATGGTTCATTTGAGTCTTTGATTAAGAAATTTGGTCCTCATTGACCGAAGTTATCGAGCTTCAAAGTGTGAAAAGTCACAAAACTTGTATGTTTGAGCTCATAAAGTACTATTTTTCTTTGAAACTCAAGATGATACAATCATGACGTGTTACGTCATGTTAAAGATCTCGTCGAGATGGTTCATTTGAGTCTTTGATTAAGAAATTTGGTCCTCATTGACCGAAGTTATCGAGCTTCAACATGTGAAAAGTAACAAAAATTTTATGTTTGAGCTCATAAAGTACTATTTTTCGTGGAAACTCAAGATGATACAATCATGATATGTATCATTATGTTAAAGATCTCGTCGAGATGGTTCATTTGAGTCTTTGATTAAGAAATTTGGTCCTCATTGACCGAAGTTATCGAGCTTCAACATGTGAAAAGTCACAAAAATTTTATGTTTGAGCTCATAAAGTACTATTTTTCGTGGAAACTCAAGATGATACCATCATGATGTGTATCATTATGTTAAAGATCTCGTCGAGATGGTTCATTTGAGTCTTTGATTAAGAAATTTGGTCCTCATTGACCGAAGTTATCGAGCTTCAAAGTGTGAAAAGTCACAAAACTTGTATGTTTGAGCTCATAAAGTACTATTTTTCGTGGAAACTCAAGATGATACAATCATGATGTGTATCATTATGTTAAAGATCTCGTCGAGATGTTTCATTTGAGTCTTTGATTAAGAAATTTGGTCCTCATTGACCGAAGTTATCGAGCTTCAAAGTGTGAAAAGTCACAAAACTTGTATGTTTGAGCTCATAAAGTACTATTTTTCTTTGAAACTCAAGATGATACAATCATGATGTGTTACGTCATGTTAAAGATCTCGTCGAGATGGTTCATTTGAGTCTTTGGTTAAGAAATTTGGTCCTCATTGACCGAAGTTATCGAGCTTCAAAGTGTGAAAAGTCACAAAACTTGTATGTTTGAGCTCATAAAGTACTATTTTTCTTTGAAACTCAAGATGATACAATCATGATGTGTTACGTCATGTTAAAGATCTCGTCGAGATGGTTCATTTGAGTCTTTGGTTAAGAAATTTGGTCCTCATTGACCGAAGTTATCGAGCTTCAAAGTGTGAAAAGTCACAAAACTTGTATGTTTGAGCTCATAAAGTACTATTTTTCTTTGAAACTCAAGATGATACAATCATGATGTGTTACGTCATGTTAAAGATCTCGTCGAGATGGTTCATTTGAGTCTTTGATTAAGAAATTTGGTCCTCATTGACCGAAGTTATCGAGCTTCAAAGTGTGAAAAGTCACAAAACTTGTATGTTTGAGCTCATAAAGTACTATTTTTCTTTGAAACTCAAGATGATACAATCATGATGTGTTACGTCATGTTAAAGATCTCGTCGAGATGGTTCATCTGAGTCTTTGATTAAGAAATTTGGTCCTCATTGACCGAAGTTATCTTGCTTCAACATGTGAAAAGTCACAAAACTTGTATGTTTGAGCTCATAAAGTACTATTTTTCGTGGAAACTCAAGATGATACAATCATGATGTGTTACGTCATGTTAAAGATCTCGTCGAGATGGTTCATTTGAGTCTTTGATTAAGAAATTTGGTCCTCATTGACCGAAGTTATCGAGCTTCAAAATGTGAAAAGTCACAAAACTTGTATGTTTGAGCTGATTAAGTACTATTTTTCGTGGAAACTCAAGATGATACAATCATGATGTGTATCATTATGTAAAAGATCTCGTCGAGATGGTTCATTTGAGTCTTTGATTAAGAAATTTGGTCCTCATTGACCGAAGTTATCGAGCTTCAACATGTGAAAAGTCACAAAAATTGTATGTTTGAGCTCATTAAGTACTATTTTTCTTTGAAACTCAAGAAGATACAATCATGATGTGTAACGTCATGTTAAAGATCTCGTCGAGATGGTTCATTTGAGTATTTGATTAAGAAATTTGGTCCTCATTGACCGAAGTTATCGAGCTTCAACATGTGAAAAGTCACAAAAATTTTATGTTTGAGCTCATAAAGTACTATTTTTCGTGGAAACTCAAGATGATACAATCATGATATGTACCATTATGTTAAAGATCTCGTCGAGATGGTTCATTTGAGTCTTTGATTAAGAAATTTGGTCCTCATTGACCGAAGTTATAGAGCTTCAAAGTGTGAAAAGTCACAAAACTTGTATGTTTGAGCTCATTAAGTACTATTTTTCTTTGAAACTCAAGAAGATACAATAATGATGTGTAACGTCATGTTAAAGATCTCGTCGAGATGGTTCATTTGAGTCTTTGATTAAGAAATTTGGTCCTCATTGACCGAAGTTATCGAGCTTCAAAATGTGAAAAGTCACAAAACTTGTATGTTTGAGCTGATTAAGTACTATTTTTCGTGGAAACTCAAGATGATACAATCATGATGTGTATCATTATGTAAAAGATCTCGTCGAGATGGTTCATTTGATTCTTTGATTAAGAAATTTGGTCCTCATTGACCGAAGTTATCGAGCTTCAAAGTGTGAAAAGTCACAAAACTTGTATGTTTGAGCTCATAAAGTACTATTTTTCTTTGAAACTCAAGATGATACAATCATGATGTGTTACGTCATGTTAAAGATCTCGTCGAGATGGTTCATCTGAGTCTTTGATTAAGAAATTTGGTCCTCATTGACCGAAGTTATCTTGCTTCAACATGTGAAAAGTCACAAAACTTGTATGTTTGAGCTCATAAAGTACTATTTTTCGTGGAAACTCAAGATGATACAATCATGATGTGTAACGTCATGTTAAAGATCTCGTCGAGATGGTTCATTTGAGTCTTTGATTAAGAAATTTGGTCCTCATTGACCGAAGTTATCGAGCTTCAAAGTGTGAAAAGTCACAAAACTTGTATGTTTGAGCTCATAAAGTACTATTTTTCTTTGAAACTCAAGATGATACAATCATGATATGTACCATTATGTTAAAGATCTCGTCGAGATGGTTCATTTGAGTCTTTGATTAAGAAATTTGGTCCTCATTGACCGAAGTTATAGAGTTTCAAAGTGTGAAAAGTCACAAAACTTGTTTGTTTGAGCTCATTAAGTACTATTTTTCTTTGAAACTCAAGAAGATACAATCATGATGTGTATCATTATGTAAAAGATCTCGTCGAGATGGTTCATTTGAGTCTTTGATTAAGAAATTTGGTCCTCATTGACCGAAGTTATCGAGCTTCAACATGTGAAAAGTCACAAAAATTGTATGTTTGAGCTCATTAAGTACTATTTTTCTTTGAAACTCAAGAAGATACAATCATGATGTGTAACGTCATGTTAAAGATCTCGTCGAGATGGTTCATTTGAGTATTTGATTAAGAAATTTGGTCCTCATTGACCGAAGTTATCGAGCTTCAACATGTGAAAAGTCACAAAAATTTTATGTTTGAGCTCATAAAGTACTATTTTTCGTGGAAACTCAAGATGATACAATCATGATATGTACCATTATGTTAAAGATCTCGTCGAGATGGTTCATTTGAGTCTTTGATTAAGAAATTTGGTCCTCATTGACCGAAGTTATAGAGCTTCAAAGTGTGAAAAGTCACAAAACTTGTATGTTTGAGCTCATTAAGTACTATTTTTCTTTGAAACTCAAGAAGATACAATAATGATGTGTAACGTCATGTTAAAGATCTCGTCGAGATGGTTCATTTGAGTCTTTGATTAAGAAATTTGGTCCTCATTGACCGAAGTTATCGAGCTTCAAAATGTGAAAAGTCACAAAACTTGTATGTTTGAGCTGATTAAGTACTATTTTTCGTGGAAACTCAAGATGATACAATCATGATGTGTATCATTATGTAAAAGATCTCGTCGAGATGGTTCATTTGAGTCTTTGACTAAGAAATTTGGTCCTCATTGACCGAAGTTATCGAGCTTCAACATGTGAAAAGTCACAAAAATTGTATGTTTGAGCTCATTAAGTACTATTTTTCTTTGAAACTCAAGAAGATACAATCATGATGTGTAACGTCATGTTAAAAATCTCGTCGAGATGGTTCATTTGAGTCTTTGATAAAGAAATTTGGTCCTTATTGACCGAAGTTATCGAGCTTCAACATGTGAAAAGTCACAAAAATTGTATGTTTGAACTCATAAAGTACTATTTTTCTTTGAAACTCAAGATGATACAATCATGATGTGTTACGTCATGTTAAAGATCTCGTCGAGATGGTTCATTTGAGTCTTTGATTAAGAAATTTGGTCCTCATTGACCGAAGTTATCGAGCTTCAAAGTGTGAAAAGTCTCAAAACTTGTATGTTTGAGCTCATAAAGTACTATTTTTCTTTGAAACTCAAGATGATACAATCATGATGTGTTACGTCATGTTAAAGATCTCGTCGAGATGGTTCATCTGAGTCTTTGATTAAGAAATTTGGTCCTCATTGACCGAAGTTATCTTGCTTCAACATGTGAAAAGTCACAAAACTTGTATGTTTGAGCTCATAAAGTACTATTTTTCGTGGAAACTCAAGATGATACAATCATGATGTGTAACGTCATGTTAAAGATCTCGTCGAGATGGTTCATTTGAGTCTTTGATTAAGAAATTTGGTCCTCATTGACCGAAGTTATCGAGCTTCAAAGTGTGAAAAGTCACAAAACTTGTATGTTTGAGCTCATAAAGTACTATTTTTCTTTGAAACTCAAGATGATACAATCATGATATGTACCATTATGTTAAAGATCTCGTCGAGATGGTTCATTTGAGTCTTTGATTAAGAAATTTGGTCCTCATTGACCGAAGTTATAGAGTTTCAAAGTGTGAAAAGTCACAAAACTTGTTTGTTTGAGCTCATTAAGTACTATTTTTCTTTGAAACTCAAGAAGATACAATCATGATGTGTAACGTCATGTTAAAGATCTCGTCGAGATGGTTCATTTGAGTATTTGATTAAGAAATTTGGTCCTCATTGACCGAAGTTATCTTGCTTCAACATGTGAAAAGTCACAAAACTTGTATGTTTGAGCTCATAAAGTACTATTTTTCGTGGAAACTCAAGATGATACAATCATGATGTGTTACGTCATGTTAAAGATCTCGTCGAGATGGTTCATTTGAGTCTTTGATTAAGAAATTTGGTCCTCATTGACCGAAGTTATCGAGCTTCAATGTGTGAAAAGTCACAAAACTTGTATGTTTGAGCTCATAAAGTACTATTTTTCTTTGAAACTCAAGATGATACAATCATGATGTGTTACGTCATGTTAAAGATCTCGTCGAGATGGTTCATTTGAGTCTTTGATTAAGAAATTTGGTCCTCATTGACCGAAGTTATCGAGCTTCAAAGTGTGAAAAGTCACAAAACTTGTATGTTTGAGCTCATAAAGTACTATTTTTCGTGGAAACTCAAGATGATACAATCATGATGTGTATCATTATGTTAAAGATCTCGTCGAGATGTTTCATTTGAGTCTTTGATTAAGAAATTTGGTCCTCATTGACCGAAGTTATCGAGCTTCAAAGTGTGAAAAGTCACAAAACTTGTATGTTTGAGCTCATAAAGTACTATTTTTCGTGGAAACTCAAGATGATACAATCATGATGTGTTACGTCATGTTAAAGATCTCGTCGAGATGGTTCATTTGAGTCTTTGATTAAGAAATTTGGTCCTCATTGACCGAAGTTATCGAGCTTCAAAGTGTGAAAAGTCACAAAACTTGTATGTTTGAGCTCATAAAGTACTATTTTTCTTTGAAACTCAAGATGATACAATCATGACGTGTTACGTCATGTTAAAGATCTCGTCGAGATGGTTCATTTGAGTCTTTGATTAAGAAATTTGGTCCTCATTGACCGAAGTTATCGAGCTTCAACATGTGAAAAGTAACAAAAATTTTATGTTTGAGCTCATAAAGTACTATTTTTCGTGGAAACTCAAGATGATACAATCATGATATGTATCATTATGTTAAAGATCTCGTCGAGATGGTTCATTTGAGTCTTTGATTAAGAAATTTGGTCCTCATTGACCGAAGTTATCGAGCTTCAACATGTGAAAAGTCACAAAAATTTTATGTTTGAGCTCATAAAGTACTATTTTTCGTGGAAACTCAAGATGATACCATCATGATGTGTATCATTATGTTAAAGATCTCGTCGAGATGGTTCATTTGAGTCTTTGATTAAGAAATTTGGTCCTCATTGACCGAAGTTATCGAGCTTCAAAGTGTGAAAAGTCACAAAACTTGTATGTTTGAGCTCATAAAGTACTATTTTTCGTGGAAACTCAAGATGATACAATCATGATGTGTATCATTATGTTAAAGATCTCGTCGAGATGTTTCATTTGAGTCTTTGATTAAGAAATTTGGTCCTCATTGACCGAAGTTATCGAGCTTCAAAGTGTGAAAAGTCACAAAACTTGTATGTTTGAGCTCATAAAGTACTATTTTTCTTTGAAACTCAAGATGATACAATCATGATGTGTTACGTCATGTTAAAGATCTCGTCGAGATGGTTCATTTGAGTCTTTGATTAAGAAATTTGGTCCTCATTGACCGAAGTTATCGAGCTTCAAAGTGTGAAAAGTCACAAAACTTGTATGTTTGAGCTCATAAAGTACTATTTTTCTTTGAAACTCAAGATGATACAATCATGATGTGTTACGTCATGTTAAAGATCTCGTCGAGATGGTTCATTTGAGTCTTTGATTAAGAAATTTGGTCCTCATTGACCGAAGTTATCGAGCTTCAAAGTGTGAAAAGTCACAAAACTTGTATGTTTGAGCTCATAAAGTACTATTTTTCTTTGAAACTCAAGATGATACAATCATGATGTGTTACGTCATGTTAAAGATCTCGTCGAGATGGTTCATCTGAGTCTTTGATTAAGAAATTTGGTCCTCATTGACCGAAGTTATCTTGCTTCAACATGTGAAAAGTCACAAAACTTGTATGTTTGAGCTCATAAAGTACTATTTTTCGTGGAAACTCAAGATGATACAATCATGATGTGTTACGTCATGTTAAAGATCTCGTCGAGATGGTTCATTTGAGTCTTTGATTAAGAAATTTGGTCCTCATTGACCGAAGTTATCGAGCTTCAAAATGTGAAAAGTCACAAAACTTGTATGTTTGAGCTGATTAAGTACTATTTTTCGTGGAAACTCAAGATGATACAATCATGATGTGTATCATTATGTAAAAGATCTCGTCGAGATGGTTCATTTGAGTTTTTGATTAAGAAATTTGGTCCTCATTGACCGAAGTTATCGAGCTTCAACATGTGAAAAGTCACAAAAATTGTATGTTTGAGCTCATTAAGTACTATTTTTCTTTGAAACTCAAGATGATACAATCATGATGTGTAACGTCATGTTAAAAATCTCGTCGAGATGGTTCATTTGAGTCTTTGATTAAGAAATTTGGTCCTCATTGACCGAAGTTATCGAGCTTCAAAGTGTGAAAAGTCACAAAACTTGTATGTTTGAGCTCATAAAGTACTATTTTTCTTTGAAACTCAAGATGATACAATCATGATATGTACCATTATGTTAAAGATCTCGTCGAGATGGTTCATTTGAGTCTTTGATTAAGAAATTTGGTCCTCATTGACCGAAGTTATAGAGTTTCAAAGTGTGAAAAGTCACAAAACTTGTTTGTTTGAGCTCATTAAGTACTATTTTTCTTTGAAACTCAAGAAGATACAATCATGATGTGTAACGTCATGTTAAAGATCTCGTCGAGATGGTTCATTTGAGTATTTGATTAAGAAATTTGGTCCTCATTGACCGAAGTTATCGAGCTTCAACATGTTAAAAGTCACAAAACTTGTATGTTGGAGCTCATAAAGTACTATTTTTCGTGGAAACTCAAGATGATACAATCATGATGTGTTACGTCATGTTAAAGATCTCGTCGAGATGGTTCATTTGAGTCTTTGATTAAGAAATTTGGTCCTCATTGACCGAAGTTATCGAGCTTCAAAGTGTGAAAAGTCACAAAACTTGTATGTTTGAGCTCATAAAGTACTATTTTTCTTTGAAACTCAAGATGATACAATCATGATGTGTTACGTCATGTTAAAGATCTCGTCGAGATGGTTCATTTGAGTCTTTGATTAAGAAATTTGGTCCTCATTGACCGAAGTTATCTTGCTTCAACATGTGAAAAGTCACAAAACTTGTATGTTTGAGCTCATAAAGTACTATTTTTCGTGGAAACTCAAGATGATACAATCATGATGTGTTACGTCATGTTAAAGATCTCGTCGAGATGGTTCATCTGAGTCTTTGATTAAGAAATTTGGTCGTCATTGACCGAAGTTATCTTGCTTCAACATGTGAAAAGTCACAAAACTTGTATGTTTGAGCTCATAAAGTACTATTTTTCGTGGAAACTCAAGATGATACAATCATGATGTGTTACGTCATGTTAAAGATCTCGTCGAGATGGTTCATTTGAGTCTTTGATTAAGAAATTTGGTCCTCATTGACCGAAGTTATCGAGCTTCAAAATGTGAAAAGTCACAAAACTTGTATGTTTGAGCTGATTAAGTACTATTTTTCGTGGAAACTCAAGATGATACAATTATGATGTGTATCATTATGTAAAAGATCTCGTCGAGATGGTTCATTTGAGTCTTTGATTAAGAAATTTGTTCCTCATTGACCGAAGTTATCGAGCTTCAACATGTGAAAAGTCACAAAAATTGTATGTTTGAGCTCATTAAGTACTATTTTTCTTTGAAACTCAAGATGATACAATCATGATGTGTAACGTCATGTTAAAAATCTCGTCGAGATGGTTCATTTGAGTCTTTGATTAAGAAATTTGGTCCTCATTGACCGAAGTTATCGAGCTTCAACATGTGAAAAGTCACAAAAATTGTATGTTTGAGCTCATTAAGTACTATTTTTCTTTGAAACTCAAGATGATACAATCATGATGTGTAACGTCATGTTAAAGATCTCGTCGAGATGGTTCATTTGAGTATTTGATTAAGAAATTTGGTCCTCATTGACCGAAGTTATCGAGCTTCAACATGTGAAAAGTCACAAAAATTGTATGTTTGAGCTCATTAAGTACTATTTTTCTTTAAAACTCAAGAAGATACAATCATGATGTGTAACGTCATGTTAAAAATCTCGTCGAGATGGTTCATTTGAGTATTTGATTAAGAAATTTGGTCCTCATTGACCGAAGTTATCGAGCTTCAACATGTGAAAAGTCACAAAAATTTTATGTTTGAGCTCATAAAGTACTATTTTTCGTGGAAACTCAAGATGATACAATCATGATATGTACCATTATGTTAAAGATCTCGTCGAGATGGTTCATTTGAGTCTTTGATTAAGAAATTTGGTCCTCATTGACCGAAGTTATAGAGCTTCAAAGTGTGAAAAGTCACAAAACTTGTATGTTTGAGCTCATAAAGTACTATTTTTCTTTGAAACTCAAGATGATACAATCATGATGTGTTACGTCATGTTAAAGATCTCGTCGAGATGGTTCATTTGAGTCTTTGGTTAAGAAATTTGGTCCTCATTGACCGAAGTTATCGAGCTTCAAAGTGTGAAAAGTCACAAAACTTGTATGTTTGAGCTCATAAAGTACTATTTTTCTTTGAAACTCAAGATGATACAATCATGATGTGTTACGTCATGTTAAAGATCTCGTCGAGATGGTTCATCTGAGTCTTTGATTAAGAAATTTGGTCCTCATTGACCGAAGTTATCGAGCTTCAACATGTGAAAAGTCACAAAAATTGTATGTTTGAGCTCATTAAGTACTATTTTTCTTTGAAACTCAAGAAGATACAATCATGATGTGTAACGTCATGTTAAAAATCTCGTCGAGATGGTTCATTTGAGTCTTTGATAAAGAAATTTGGTCCTTATTGACCGAAGTTATCGAGCTTCAACATGTGAAAAGTCACAAAAATTGTATGTTTGAACTCATAAAGTACTATTTTTCTTTGAAACTCAAGATGATACAATCATGATGTGTTACGTCATGTTAAAGATCTCGTCGAGATGGTTCATCTGAGTCTTTGATTAAGAAATTTGGTCCTCATTGACCGAAGTTATCTTGCTTCAACATGTGAAAAGTCACAAAACTTGTATGTTTGAGCTCATAAAGTACTATTTTTCGTGGAAACTCAAGATGATACAATCATGATGTGTAACGTCATGTTAAAGATCTCGTCGAGATGGTTCATTTGAGTCTTTGATTAAGAAATTTGGTCCTCATTGACCGAAGTTATCGAGCTTCAAAGTGTGAAAAGTCACAAAACTTGTATGTTTGAGCTCATAAAGTACTATTTTTCTTTGAAACTCAAGATGATACAATCATGATATGTACCATTATGTTAAAGATCTCGTCGAGATGGTTCATTTGAGTCTTTGATTAAGAAATTTGGTCCTCATTGACCGAAGTTATAGAGTTTCAAAGTGTGAAAAGTCACAAAACTTGTTTGTTTGAGCTCATTAAGTACTATTTTTCTTTGAAACTCAAGAAGATACAATCATGATGTGTAACGTCATGTTAAAGATCTCGTCGAGATGGTTCATTTGAGTATTTGATTAAGAAATTTGGTCCTCATTGACCGAAGTTATCGAGCTTCAACATGTGAAAAGTCACAAAACTTGTATGTTGGAGCTCATAAAGTACTATTTTTCGTGGAAACTCAAGATGATACAATCATGATGTGTTACGTCATGTTAAAGATCTCGTCGAGATGGTTCATTTGAGTCTTTGATTAAGAAATTTGGTCCTCATTGACCGAAGTTATCGAGCTTCAAAGTGTGAAAAGTCACAAAACTTGTATGTTTGAGCTCATAAAGTACTATTTTTCTTTGAAACTCAAGATGATACAATCATGATGTGTTACGTCATGTTAAAGATCTCGTCGAGATGGTTCATTTGAGTCTTTGATTAAGAAATTTGGTCCTCATTGACCGAAGTTATCGAGCTTCAAAGTGTGAAAAGTCACAAAACTTGTATGTTTGAGCTCATAAAGTACTATTTTTCGTGGAAACTCAAGATGATACAATCATGATGTGTATCATTTTGTTAAAGATCTCGTCGAGATGTTTCATTTGAGTCTTTGATTAAGAAATTTGGTCCTCATTGACCGAAGTTATCGAGCTTCAAAGTGTGAAAAGTCACAAAACTTGTATGTTTGAGCTCATAAAGTACTATTTTTCGTGGAAACTCAAGATGATACAATCATGATGTGTTACGTCATGTTAAAGATCTCGTCGAGATGGTTCATTTGAGTCTTTGATTAAGAAATTTGGTCCTCATTGACCGAAGTTATCGAGCTTCAAAGTGTGAAAAGTCACAAAACTTGTATGTTTGAGCTCATAAAGTACTATTTTTCTTTGAAACTCAAGATGATACAATCATGACGTGTTACGTCATGTTAAAGATCTCGTCGAGATGGTTCATTTGAGTCTTTGATTAAGAAATTTGGTCCTCATTGACCGAAGTTATCGAGCTTCAACATGTGAAAAGTAACAAAAATTTTATGTTTGAGCTCATAAAGTACTATTTTTCGTGGAAACTCAAGATGATACAATCATGATATGTATCATTATGTTAAAGATCTCGTCGAGATGGTTCATTTGAGTCTTTGATTAAGAAATTTGGTCCTCATTGACCGAAGTTATCGAGCTTCAACATGTGAAAAGTCACAAAAATTTTATGTTTGAGCTCATAAAGTACTATTTTTCGTGGAAACTCAAGATGATACCATCATGATGTGTATCATTATGTTAAAGATCTCGTCGAGATGGTTCATTTGAGTCTTTGATTAAGAAATTTGGTCCTCATTGACCGAAGTTATCGAGCTTCAAAGTGTGAAAAGTCACAAAACTTGTATGTTTGAGCTCATAAAGTACTATTTTTCGTGGAAACTCAAGATGATACAATCATGATGTGTATCATTATGTTAAAGATCTCGTCGAGATGTTTCATTTGAGTCTTTGATTAAGAAATTTGGTCCTCATTGACCGAAGTTATCGAGCTTCAAAGTGTGAAAAGTCACAAAACTTGTATGTTTGAGCTCATAAAGTACTATTTTTCGTGGAAACTCAAGATGATACAATCATGATGTGTTACGTCATGTTAAAGATCTCGTCGAGATGGTTCATTTGAGTCTTTGATTAAGAAATTTGGTCCTCATTGACCGAAGTTATCGAGCTTCAAAGTGTGAAAAGTCACAAAACTTGTTTGTTTGAGCTCATTAAGTACTATTTTTCTTTGAAACTCAAGAAGATACAATCATGATGTGTAACGTCATGTTAAAGATCTCGTCGAGATGGTTCATTTGAGTATTTGATTAAGAAATTTGGTCCTCATTGACCGAAGTTATCGAGCTTCAACATGTGAAAAGTCACAAAACTTGTATGTTGGAGCTCATAAAGTACTATTTTTCGTGGAAACTCAAGATGATACAATCATGATGTGTTACGTCATGTTAAAGATCTCGTCGAGATGGTTCATTTGAGTCTTTGATTAAGAAATTTGGTCCTCATTGACCGAAGTTATCGAGCTTCAAAGTGTGAAAAGTCACAAAACTTGTATGTTTGAGCTCATAAAGTACTATTTTTCTTTGAAACTCAAGATGATACAATCATGATGTGTTACGTCATGTTAAAGATCTCGTCGAGATGGTTCATTTGAGTCTTTGATTAAGAAATTTGGTCCTCATTGACCGAAGTTATCGAGCTTCAAAGTGTGAAAAGTCACAAAACTTGTATGTTTGAGCTCATAAAGTACTATTTTTCGTGGAAACTCAAGATGATACAATCATGATGTGTATCATTATGTTAAAGATCTCGTCGAGATGTTTCATTTGAGTCTTTGATTAAGAAATTTGGTCCTCATTGACCGAAGTTATCGAGCTTCAAAGTGTGAAAAGTCACAAAACTTGTATGTTTGAGCTCATAAAGTACTATTTTTCGTGGAAACTCAAGATGATACAATCATGATGTGTTACGTCATGTTAAAGATCTCGTCGAGATGGTTCATTTGAGTCTTTGATTAAGAAATTTGGTCCTCATTGACCGAAGTTATCGAGCTTCAAAGTGTGAAAAGTCACAAAACTTGTATGTTTGAGCTCATAAAGTACTATTTTTCTTTGAAACTCAAGATGATACAATCATGACGTGTTACGTCATGTTAAAGATCTCGTCGAGATGGTTCATTTGAGTCTTTGATTAAGAAATTTGGTCCTCATTGACCGAAGTTATCGAGCTTCAACATGTGAAAAGTCACAAAAATTTTATGTTTGAGCTCATAAAGTACTATTTTTCGTGGAAACTCAAGATGATACCATCATGATGTGTATCATTATGTTAAAGATCTCGTCGAGATGGTTCATTTGAGTCTTTGATTAAGAAATTTGGTCCTCATTGACCGAAGTTATCGAGCTTCAAAGTGTGAAAAGTCACAAAACTTGTATGTTTGAGCTCATAAAGTACTATTTTTCGTGGAAACTCAAGATGATACAATCATGATGTGTATCATTATGTTAAAGATCTCGTCGAGATGTTTCATTTGAGTCTTTGATTAAGAAATTTGGTCCTCATTGACCGAAGTTATCGAGCTTCAAAGTGTGAAAAGTCACAAAACTTGTATGTTTGAGCTCATAAAGTACTATTTTTCTTTGAAACTCAAGATGATACAATCATGATGTGTTACGTCATGTTAAAGATCTCGTCGAGATGGTTCATTTGAGTCTTTGATTAAGAAATTTGGTCCTCATTGACCGAAGTTATCGAGCTTCAAAGTGTGAAAAGTCACAAAACTTGTATGTTTGAGCTCATAAAGTACTATTTTTCTTTGAAACTCAAGATGATACAATCATGATGTGTTACGTCATGTTAAAGATCTCGTCGAGATGGTTCATTTGAGTCTTTGATTAAGAAATTTGGTCCTCATTGACCGAAGTTATCGAGCTTCAAAGTGTGAAAAGTCACAAAACTTGTATGTTTGAGCTCATAAAGTACTATTTTTCTTTGAAACTCAAGATGATACAATCATGATGTGTTACGTCATGTTAAAGATCTCGTCGAGATGGTTCATCTGAGTCTTTGATTAAGAAATTTGGTCCTCATTGACCGAAGTTATCTTGCTTCAACATGTGAAAAGTCACAAAACTTGTATGTTTGAGCTCATAAAGTACTATTTTTCGTGGAAACTCAAGATGATACAATCATGATGTGTTACGTCATGTTAAAGATCTCGTCGAGATGGTTCATTTGAGTCTTTGATTAAGAAATTTGGTCCTCATTGACCGAAGTTATCGAGCTTCAAAATGTGAAAAGTCACAAAACTTGTATGTTTGAGCTGATTAAGTACTATTTTTCGTGGAAACTCAAGATGATACAATCATGATGTGTATCATTATGTAAAAGATCTCGTCGAGATGGTTCATTTGAGTTTTTGATTAAGAAATTTGGTCCTCATTGACCGAAGTTATCGAGCTTCAACATGTGAAAAGTCACAAAAATTGTATGTTTGAGCTCATTAAGTACTATTTTTCTTTGAAACTCAAGATGATACAATCATGATGTGTAACGTCATGTTAAAAATCTCGTCGAGATGGTTCATTTGAGTCTTTGATTAAGAAATTTGGTCCTCATTGACCGAAGTTATCGAGCTTCAAAGTGTGAAAAGTCACAAAACTTGTATGTTTGAGCTCATAAAGTACTATTTTTCTTTGAAACTCAAGATGATACAATCATGATATGTACCATTATGTTAAAGATCTCGTCGAGATGGTTCATTTGAGTCTTTGATTAAGAAATTTGGTCCTCATTGACCGAAGTTATAGAGTTTCAAAGTGTGAAAAGTCACAAAACTTGTTTGTTTGAGCTCATTAAGTACTATTTTTCTTTGAAACTCAAGAAGATACAATCATGATGTGTAACGTCATGTTAAAGATCTCGTCGAGATGGTTCATTTGAGTATTTGATTAAGAAATTTGGTCCTCATTGACCGAAGTTATCGAGCTTCAACATGTGAAAAGTCACAAAACTTGTATGTTGGAGCTCATAAAGTACTATTTTTCGTGGAAACTCAAGATGATACAATCATGATGTGTTACGTCATGTTAAAGATCTCGTCGAGATGGTTCATTTGAGTCTTTGATTAAGAAATTTGGTCCTCATTGACCGAAGTTATCGAGCTTCAAAGTGTGAAAAGTCACAAAACTTGTATGTTTGAGCTCATAAAGTACTATTTTTCTTTGAAACTCAAGATGATACAATCATGATGTGTTACGTCATGTTAAAGATCTCGTCGAGATGGTTCATTTGAGTCTTTGATTAAGAAATTTGGTCCTCATTGACCGAAGTTATCTTGCTTCAACATGTGAAAAGTCACAAAACTTGTATGTTTGAGCTCATAAAGTACTATTTTTCGTGGAAACTCAAGATGATACAATCATGATGTGTTACGTCATGTTAAAGATCTCGTCGAGATGGTTCATCTGAGTCTTTGATTAAGAAATTTGGTCGTCATTGACCGAAGTTATCTTGCTTCAACATGTGAAAAGTCACAAAACTTGTATGTTTGAGCTCATAAAGTACTATTTTTCGTGGAAACTCAAGATGATACAATCATGATGTGTTACGTCATGTTAAAGATCTCGTCGTGATGGTTCATTTGAGTCTTTGATTAAGAAATTTGGTCCTCATTGACCGAAGTTATCGAGCTTCAAAATGTGAAAAGTCACAAAACTTGTATGTTTGAGCTGATTAAGTACTATTTTTCGTGGAAACTCAAGATGATACAATTATGATGTGTATCATTATGTAAAAGATCTCGTCGAGATGGTTCATTTGAGTCTTTGATTAAGAAATTTGTTCCTCATTGACCGAAGTTATCGAGCTTCAACATGTGAAAAGTCACAAAAATTGTATGTTTGAGCTCATTAAGTACTATTTTTCTTTGAAACTCAAGATGATACAATCATGATGTGTAACGTCATGTTAAAAATCTCGTCGAGATGGTTCATTTGAGTCTTTGATTAAGAAATTTGGTCCTCATTGACCGAAGTTATCGAGCTTCAACATGTGAAAAGTCACAAAACTTGTGTGTTTGAGCTCATTAAGTACTATTTTTCTTTGAAACTCAAGAAGATACAATCATGATGTGTAACGTCATGTTAAAGATCTCGTCGAGATGGTTCATTTGAGTCTTTGATTAAGAAATTTGGTCCTCATTGACCGAAGTTATCGAGCTTCAAAGTGTGAAAAGTCACAAAACTTGTATGTTTGAGCTCATAAAGTACTATTTTTCTTTGAAACTCAAGATGATACAATCATGATGTGTTACGTCATGTTAAAGATCTCGTCGAGATGGTTCATTTGAGTCTTTGATTAAGAAATTTGGTCCTCATTGACCGAAGTTATCGAGCTTCAAAGTGTGAAAAGTCACAAAACTTGTATGTTTGAGCTCATAAAGTACTATTTTTCGTGGAAACTCAAGATGATACAATCATGATGTGTATCATTATGTTAAAGATCTCGTCGAGATGTTTCATTTGAGTCTTTGATTAAGAAATTTGGTCCTCATTGACCGAAGTTATCGAGCTTCAAAGTGTGAAAAGTCACAAAACTTGTATGTTTGAGCTCATAAAGTACTATTTTTCGTGGAAACTCAAGATGATACAATCATGATGTGTTACGTCATGTTAAAGATCTCGTCGAGATGGTTCATTTGAGTCTTTGATTAAGAAATTTGGTCCTCATTGACCGAAGTTATCGAGCTTCAAAGTGTGAAAAGTCACAAAACTTGTATGTTTGAGCTCATAAAGTACTATTTTTCTTTGAAACTCAAGATGATACAATCATGATGTGTTACGTCATGTTAAAGATCTCGTCGAGATGGTTCATTTGAGTCTTTGATTAAGAAATTTGGTCCTCATTGACCGAAGTTATCTTGCTTCAACATGTGAAAAGTCACAAAACTTGTATGTTTGAGCTCATAAAGTACTATTTTTCGTGGAAACTCAAGATGATACAATCATGATGTGTTACGTCATGTTAAAGATCTCGTCGAGATGGTTCATCTGAGTCTTTGATTAAGAAATTTGGTCGTCATTGACCGAAGTTATCTTGCTTCAACATGTGAAAAGTCACAAAACTTGTATGTTTGAGCTCATAAAGTACTATTTTTCGTGGAAACTCAAGATGATACAATCATGATGTGTTACGTCATGTTAAAGATCTCGTCGTGATGGTTCATTTGAGTCTTTGATTAAGAAATTTGGTCCTCATTGACCGAAGTTATCGAGCTTCAAAATGTGAAAAGTCACAAAACTTGTATGTTTGAGCTGATTAAGTACTATTTTTCGTGGAAACTCAAGATGATACAATTATGATGTGTATCATTATGTAAAAGATCTCGTCGAGATGGTTCATTTGAGTCTTTGATTAAGAAATTTGTTCCTCATTGACCGAAGTTATCGAGCTTCAACATGTGAAAAGTCACAAAAATTGTATGTTTGAGCTCATTAAGTACTATTTTTCTTTGAAACTCAAGATGATACAATCATGATGTGTAACGTCATGTTAAAAATCTCGTCGAGATGGTTCATTTGAGTCTTTGATTAAGAAATTTGGTCCTCATTGACCGAAGTTATCGAGCTTCAACATGTGAAAAGTCACAAAACTTGTGTGTTTGAGCTCATTAAGTACTATTTTTCTTTGAAACTCAAGAAGATACAATCATGATGTGTAACGTCATGTTAAAGATCTCGTCGAGATGGTTCATTTGAGTCTTTGATTAAGAAATTTGGTCCTCATTGACCGAAGTTATCGAGCTTCAAAGTGTGAAAAGTCACAAAACTTGTATGTTTGAGCTCATAAAGTACTATTTTTCTTTGAAACTCAAGATGATACAATCATGATGTGTTACGTCATGTTAAAGATCTCGTCGAGATGGTTCATTTGAGTCTTTGATTAAGAAATTTGGTCCTCATTGACCGAAGTTATCGAGCTTCAAAGTGTGAAAAGTCACAAAACTTGTATGTTTGAGCTCATAAAGTACTATTTTTCGTGGAAACTCAAGATGATACAATCATGATGTGTATCATTATGTTAAAGATCTCGTCGAGATGTTTCATTTGAGTCTTTGATTAAGAAATTTGGTCCTCATTGACCGAAGTTATCGAGCTTCAAAGTGTGAAAAGTCACAAAACTTGTATGTTTGAGCTCATAAAGTACTATTTTTCGTGGAAACTCAAGATGATACAATCATGATGTGTTACGTCATGTTAAAGATCTCGTCGAGATGGTTCATTTGAGTCTTTGATTAAGAAATTTGGTCCTCATTGACCGAAGTTATCGAGCTTCAAAGTGTGAAAAGTCACAAAACTTGTATGTTTGAGCTCATAAAGTACTATTTTTCTTTGAAACTCAAGATGATACAATCATGATGTGTTACGTCATGTTAAAGATCTCGTCGAGATGGTTCATTTGAGTCTTTGATTAAGAAATTTGGTCCTCATTGACCGAAGTTATCGAGCTTCAACATGTGAAAAGTAACAAAAATTTTATGTTTGAGCTCATAAAGTACTATTTTTCGTGGAAACTCAAGATGATACAATCATGATATGTATCATTATGTTAAAGATCTCGTCGAGATGGTTCATTTGAGTCTTTGATTAAGAAATTTGGTCCTCATTGACCGAAGTTATCGAGCTTCAACATGTGAAAAGTCACAAAAATTTTATGTTTGAGCTCATAAAGTACTATTTTTCGTGGAAACTCAAGATGATACCATCATGATGTGTATCATTATGTTAAAGATCTCGTCGAGATGGTTCATTTGAGTCTTTGATTAAGAAATTTGGTCCTCATTGACCGAAGTTATCGAGCTTCAACATGTGAAAAGTCACAAAAATTGTATGTTTGAGCTCATAAAGTACTATTTTTCTTTGAAACTCAAGATGATACAATCATGATGTGTTACGTCATGTTAATGATCTCGTCGAGATGGTTCATTTGAGTCTTTGATTAAGAAATTTGGTCCTCATTGACCGAAGTTATCGAGCTTCAAAATGTGAAAAGTCACAAAACTTGTATGTTTGAGCTCATTAAGTACTATTTTTATTTGAAACTCAAGAAGATACAATCATGATGTGTAACGTCATGTTAAAAATCTCGTCGAGATGGTTCATTTGAGTATTTGATTAAGAAATTTGGTCCTCATTGACCGAAGTTATCGAGCTTCAACATGTGAAAAGTCACAAAAATTGTATGTTTGAGCTCATTAAGTACTATTTTTCTTTAAAACTCAAGAAGATACAATCATGATGTGTAACGTCCTGTTAAAAATCTCGTCGAGATGGTTCATTTGAGTATTTGATTAAGAAATTTGGTCCTCATTGACCGAAGTTATCGAGCTTCAACATGTGAAAAGTCACAAAAATTTTATGTTTGAGCTCATAAAGTACTATTTTTCGTGGAAACTCAAGATGATACAATCATGATATGTATCATTATGTTAAAGATCTCGTCGAGATGGTTCATTTGAGTCTTTGATTAAGAAATTTGGTCCTCATTGACCGAAGTTATAGAGCTTCAAAGTGTGAAAAGTCACAAAACTTGTATGTTTGAGCTCATAAAGTACTATTTTTCTTTGAAACTCAAGATGATACAATCATGATGTGTTACGTCATGTTAAAGATCTCATCGAGATGGTTCATTTGAGTCTTTGATTAAGAAATTTGGTCCTCATTGACCGAAGTTATCGAGCTTCAAAGTGTGAAAAGTCACAAAACTTGTATGTTTGAGCTCATAAAGTACTATTTTTCTTTGAAACTCAAGATGATACAATCATGATGTGTTACGTCATGTTAAAGATCTCGTCGAGATGGTTCATCTGAGTCTTTGATTAAGAAATTTGGTCCTCATTGACCGAAGTTATCTTGCTTCAACATGTGAAAAGTCACAAAACTTGTATGTTTGAGCTCATAAAGTACTATTTTGCGTGGAAACTCAAGATGATACAATCATGATGTGTTACGTCATGTTAAAGATCTCGTCGAGATGGTTCATTTGAGTCTTTGATTAAGAAATTTGGTCCTCATTGACCGAAGTTATCGAGCTTCAACATGTGAAAAGTCACAAAAATTTTATGTTTGAGCTCATAAAGTACTATTTTTCGTGGAAACTCAAGATGATACAATCATGATATGTATCATTATGTTAAAGATCTCGTCGAGATGGTTCATTTGAGTCTTTGATTAAGAAATTTGGTCCTCATTGACCGAAGTTATCTTGCTTCAACATGTGAAAAGTCACAAAACTTGTATGTTTGAGCTCATAAAGTACTATTTTTCGTGGAAACTCAAGATGATACAATCATGATGTGTTACGTCATGTTAAAGATCTCGTCGAGATGGTTCATCTGAGTCTTTGATTAAGAAATTTGGTCGTCATTGACCGAAGTTATCTTGCTTCAACATGTGAAAAGTCACAAAACTTGTATGTTTGAGCTCATAAAGTACTATTTTTCGTGGAAACTCAAGATGATACAATCATGATGTGTTACGTCATGTTAAAGATCTCGTCGAGATGGTTCATTTGAGTCTTTGATTAAGAAATTTGGTCCTCATTGACCGAAGTTATCGAGCTTCAAAATGTGAAAAGTCACAAAACTTGTATGTTTGAGCTGATTAAGTACTATTTTTCGTGGAAACTCAAGATGATACAATTATGATGTGTATCATTATGTAAAAGATCTCGTCGAGATGGTTCATTTGAGTCTTTGATTAAGAAATTTGTTCCTCATTGACCGAAGTTATCGAGCTTCAACATGTGAAAAGTCACAAAAATTGTATGTTTGAGCTCATTAAGTACTATTTTTCTTTGAAACTCAAGATGATACAATCATGATGTGTAACGTCATGTTAAAAATCTCGTCGAGATGGTTCATTTGAGTCTTTGATTAAGAAATTTGGTCCTCATTGACCGAAGTTATCGAGCTTCAACATGTGAAAAGTCACAAAACTTGTGTGTTTGAGCTCATTAAGTACTATTTTTCTTTGAAACTCAAGAAGATACAATCATGATGTGTAACGTCATGTTAAAGATCTCGTCGAGATGGTTCATTTGAGTCTTTGATTAAGAAATTTGGTCCTCATTGACCGAAGTTATCGAGCTTCAAAGTGTGAAAAGTCACAAAACTTGTATGTTTGAGCTCATAAAGTACTATTTTTCTTTGAAACTCAAGATGATACAATCATGATGTGTTACGTCATGTTAAAGATCTCGTCGAGATGGTTCATTTGAGTCTTTGATTAAGAAATTTGGTCCTCATTGACCGAAGTTATCGAGCTTCAAAGTGTGAAAAGTCACAAAACTTGTATGTTTGAGCTCATAAAGTACTATTTTTCGTGGAAACTCAAGATGATACAATCATGATGTGTATCATTATGTTAAAGATCTCGTCGAGATGTTTCATTTGAGTCTTTGATTAAGAAATTTGGTCCTCATTGACCGAAGTTATCGAGCTTCAAAGTGTGAAAAGTCACAAAACTTGTATGTTTGAGCTCATAAAGTACTATTTTTCGTGGAAACTCAAGATGATACAATCATGATGTGTATCATTATGTTAAAGATCTCGTCGAGATGGTTCATTTGAGTCTTTGATTAAGAAATTTGGTCCTCATTGACCGAAGTTATCGAGCTTCAAAGTGTGAAAAGTCACAAAACTTGTATGTTTGAGCTCATAAAGTACTATTTTTCGTGGAAACTCAAGATGATACAATCATGATGTGTTACGTCATGTTAAAGATCTCGTCGAGATGGTTCATTTGAGTCTTTGATTAAGAAATTTGGTCCTCATTGACCGAAGTTATCGAGCTTCAACATGTGAAAAGTCACAAAAATTTTATGTTTGAGCTCATAAAGTACTATTTTTCTTTGAAACTCAAGAAGATACAATCATGATGTGTAACGTCATGTTAAAAATCTCGTCGAGATGGTTCATTTGAGTATTTGATTAAGAAATTTGGTCCTCATTGACCGAAGTTATCGAGCTTCAAAGTGTGAAAAGTCACAAAAATTGTATGTTTGAGCTCATAAAGTACTATTTTTCTTTGAAACTCAAGATGATACAATCATGATGTGTTACGTCATGTTAAAGATCTCGTCGAGATGGTTCATTTGAGTCTTTGATTAAGAAATTTGGTCCTCATTGACCGAAGTTATAGAGCTTCAAAGTGTGAAAAGTCACAAAACTTGTATGTTTGAGCTCATAAAGTACTATTTTTCTTTGAAACTCAAGATGATACAATCATGATGTGTTACGTCATGTTAAAGATCTCGTCGAGATGGTTCATTTGAGTCTTTGATTAAGAAATTTGGTCCTCATTGACCGAAGTTATCGAGCTTCAAAGTGTGAAAAGTCACAAAACTTGTATGTTTGAGCTCATAAAGTACTATTTTTCTTTGAAACTCAAGATGATACAATCATGATGTGTTACGTCATGTTAAAGATCTCGTCGAGATGGTTCATCTGAGTCTTTGATTAAGAAATTTGGTCCTCATTGACCGAAGTTATCTTGCTTCAACATGTGAAAAGTCACAAAACTTGTATGTTTGAGCTCATAAAGTACTATTTTTCGTGGAAACTCAAGATGATACAATCATGATGTGTTACGTCATGTTAAAGATCTCGTCGAGATGGTTCATTTGAGTCTTTGATTAAGAAATTTGGTCCTCATTGACCGAAGTTATCGAGCTTCAAAGTGTGAAAAGTCACAAAACTTGTATGTTTGAGCTCATAAAGTACTATTTTTCGTGGAAACTCAAGATGATACAATCATGATGTGTTACGTCATGTTAAAGATCTCGTCGAGATGGTTCATTTGAGTCTTTGATTAAGAAATTTGGTCCTCATTGACCGAAGTTATCGAGCTTCAAAGTGTGAAAAGTCACAAAACTTGTATGTTTGAGCTCATAAAGTACTATTTTTCTTTGAAACTCAAGATGATACAATCATGATGTGTTACGTCATGTTAAAGATCTCGTCGAGATGGTTCATTTGAGTCTTTGATTAAGAAATTTGGTCCTCATTGACCGAAGTTATCGAGCTTCAACATGTGAAAAGTCACAAAAATTTTATGTTTGAGCTCATAAAGTACTATTTTTCGTGGAAACTCAAGATGATACAATCATGATGTGTATCATTATGTTAAAGATCTCGTCGAGATGGTTCATTTGAGTCTTTGATTAAGAAATTTGGTCCTCATTGACCGAAGTTATCGAGCTTCAAAATGTGAAAAGTCACAAAACTTGTATGTTTGAGCTCATTAAGTACTATTTTTATTTGAAACTCAAGAAGATACAATCATGATGTGTAACGTCATGTTAAAAATCTCGTCGAGATGGTTCATTTGAGTATTTGATTAAGAAATTTGGTGCTCATTGACCGAAGTTATCGAGCTTCAACATGTGAAAAGTCACAAAAATTGTATGTTTGAGCTCATAAAGTACTATTTTTCTTTGAAACTCAAGATGATACAATCATGATGTGTTACGTCATGTTAAAGATCTCGTCGAGATGGTTCATTTGAGTCTTTGATTAAGAAATTTGGTCCTCATTGACCGAAGTTATCGAGCTTCAAAATGTGAAAAGTCACAAAACTTGTATGTTTGAGCTCATTAAGTACTATTTTTATTTGAAACTCAAGAAGATACAATCATGATGTGTAACGTCATGTTAAAAATCTCGTCGAGATGGTTCATTTGAGTATTTGATTAAGAAATTTGGTGCTCATTGACCGAAGTTATCGAGCTTCAACATGTGAAAAGTCACAAAACTTGTATGTTTGAGCTCATAAAGTACTATTTTTCTTTGAAACTCAAGATGATACAATCATGATGTGTTACGTCATGTTAAAGATCTCGTCGAGATGGTTCATTTGAGTATTTGATTAAGAAATTTGGTCCTCATTGACCGAAGTTATCGAGCTTCAACATGTGAAAAGTCACAAAAATTGTATGTTTGAGCTCATTAAGTACTATTTTTCTTTAAAACTCAAGAAGATACAATCATGATGTGTAACGTCATGTTAAAAATCTCGTCGAGATGGTTCATTTGAGTATTTGATTAAGAAATTTGGTCCTCATTGACCGAAGTTATCGAGCTTCAACATGTGAAAAGTCACAAAAATTTTATGTTTGAGCTCATAAAGTACTATTTTTCGTGGAACTCAAGATGATACAATCATGATATGTATCATTATGTTAAAGATCTCGTCGAGATGGTTCATTTGAGTCTTTGATTAAGAAATTTGGTCCTCATTGACCGAAGTTATAGAGCTTCAAAGTGTGAAAAGTCACAAAACTTGTATGTTTGAGCTCATAAAGTACTATTTTTCTTTGAAACTCAAGATGATACAATCATGATGTGTTACGTCATGTTAAAGATCTCGTCGAGATGGTTCATTTGAGTCTTTGATTAAGAAATTTGGTCCTCATTGACCGAAGTTATCGAGCTTCAAAGTGTGAAAAGTCACAAAACTTGTATGTTTGAGCTCATAAAGTACTATTTTTCTTTGAAACTCAAGATGATACAATCATGATGTGTTACGTCATGTTAAAGATCTCGTCGAGATGGTTCATCTGAGTCTTTGATTAAGAAATTTGGTCCTCATTGACCGAAGTTATCTTGCTTCAACATGTGAAAAGTCACAAAACTTGTATGTTTGAGCTCATAAAGTACTATTTTTCGTGGAAACTCAAGATGATACAATCATGATGTGTTACGTCATGTTAAAGATCTCGTCGAGATGGTTCATTTGAGTCTTTGATTAAGAAATTTGGTCCTCATTGACCGAAGTTATCGAGCTTCAACATGTGAAAAGTCACAAAAATTTTATGTTTGAGCTCATAAAGTACTATTTTTCGTGGAAACTCAAGATGATACAATCATGATGTGTATCATTATGTAAAAGATCTCGTCGAGATGGTTCATTTGAGTCTTTGATTAAGAAATTTGGTCCTCATTGACCGAAGTTATCGAGCTTCAACATGTGAAAAGTCACAAAAATTGTATGTTTGAGCTCATTAAGTACTATTTTTCTTTAAAACTCAAGATGATACAATCATGATGTGTTACGTCATGTTAAAGATCTCGTCGAGATGGTTCATTTGAGTCTTTGATTAAGAAATTTGGTCCTCATTGACCGAAGTTATCGAGCTTCAAAGTGTGAAAAGTCACAAAACTTGTATGTTTGAGCTCATAAAGTACTATTTTTCGTGGAAACTCAAGATGATACAATCATGATGTGTTACGTCATGTTAAAGATCTCGTCGAGATGGTTCATCTGAGTCTTTGATTAAGAAATTTGGTCCTCATTGACCGAAGTTATCTTGCTTCAACATGTGAAAAGTCACAAAACTTGTATGTTTGAGCTCATAAAGTACTATTTTTCGTGGAAACTCAAGATGATACAATCATGATGTGTTACGTCATGTTAAAGATCTCGTCGAGATGGTTCATTTGAGTCTTTGATTAAGAAATTTGGTCCTCATTGACCGAAGTTATCGAGCTTCAAAGTGTGAAAAGTCACAAAACTTGTATGTTTGAGCTCATAAAGTACTATTTTTCGTGGAAACTCAAGATGATAAAATCATGATGTGTTACGTCATGTTAAAGATCTCGTCGAGATGGTTCATTTGAGTCTTTGATTAAGAAATTTGGTCCTCATTGACCGAAGTTATCGAGCTTCAAAGTGTGAAAAGTCACAAAACTTGTATGTTTGAGCTCATAAAGTACTATTTTTCGTGGAAACTCAAGATGATACAATCATGATGTGTTACGTCATGTTAAAGATCTCGTCGAGATGGTTCATCTGAGTCTTTGATTAAGAAATTTGGTCCTCATTGACCGAAGTTATCGAGCTTCAAAGTGTGAAAAGTCACAAAACTTGTATGTTTGAGCTCATAAAGTACTATTTTTCGTGGAAACTCAAGATGATACAATCATGATGTGTTACGTCATGTTAAAGATCTCGTCGAGATGGTTCATTTGAGTCTTTGATTAAGAAATTTGGTCCTCATTGACCGAAGTTATCGAGCTTCAAAGTGTGAAAAGTCACAAAACTTGTATGTTTGAGCTCATAAAGTACTATTTTTCTTTGAAACTCAAGATGATACAATCATGATGTGTTACGTCATGTTAAAGATCTCGTCGAGATGGTTCATTTGAGTCTTTGATTAAGAAATTTGGTCCTCATTGACCGAAGTTATCGAGCTTCAACATGTGAAAAGTCACAAAAATTTTATGTTTGAGCTCATAAAGTACTATTTTTCGTGGAAACTCAAGATGATACAATCATGATGTGTATCATTATGTTAAAGATCTCGTCGAGATGGTTCATTTGAGTCTTTGATTAAGAAATTTGGTCCTCATTGACCGAAGTTATCGAGCTTCAAAATGTGAAAAGTCACAAAACTTGTATGTTTGAGCTCATTAAGTACTATTTTTATTTGAAACTCAAGAAGATACAATCATGATGTGTAACGTCATGTTAAAAATCTCGTCGAGATGGTTCATTTGAGTATTTGATTAAGAAATTTGGTGCTCATTGACCGAAGTTATCGAGCTTCAACATGTGAAAAGTCACAAAAATTGTATGTTTGAGCTCATAAAGTACTATTTTTCTTTGAAACTCAAGATGATACAATCATGATGTGTTACGTCATGTTAAAGATCTCGTCGAGATGGTTCATTTGAGTCTTTGATTAAGAAATTTGGTCCTCATTGACCGAAGTTATCGAGCTTCAAAATGTGAAAAGTCACAAAACTTGTATGTTTGAGCTCATTAAGTACTATTTTTACTTGAAACTCAAGAAGATACAATCATGATGTGTAACGTCATGTTAAAAATCTCGTCGAGATGGTTCATTTGAGTATTTGATTAAGAAATTTGGTGCTCATTGACCGAAGTTATCGAGCTTCAACATGTGAAAAGTCACAAAAATTGTATGTTTGAGCTCATAAAGTACTATTTTTCTTTGAAACTCAAGATGATACAATCATGATGTGTTACGTCATGTTAAAGATCTCGTCGAGATGGTTCATTTGAGTCTTTGATTAAGAAATTTGGTCCTCATTGACCGAAGTTATCGAGCTTCAACATGTGAAAAGTCACAAAAATTTTATGTTTGAGCTCATAAAGTACTATTTTTCGTGGAAACTCAAGATGATACAATCATGATGTGTATCATTATGTAAAAGATCTCGTCGAGATGGTTCATTTGAGTCTTTGATTAAGAAATTTGGTCCTCATTGACCGAAGTTATCGAGCTTCAACATGTGAAAAGTCACAAAAATTGTATGTTTGAGCTCATTAAGTACTATTTTTCTTTAAAACTCAAGAAGATACAATCATGATGTGTAACGTCATGTTAAAAATCTCGTCGAGATGGTTCATTTGAGTATTTGATTAAGAAATTTGGTCCTCATTGACCGAAGTTATCGAGCTTCAACATGTGAAAAGTCACAAAAATTTTATGTTTGAGCTCATAAAGTACTATTTTTCGTGGAACTCAAGATGATACAATCATGATATGTATCATTATGTTAAAGATCTCGTCGAGATGGTTCATTTGAGTCTTTGATTAAGAAATTTGGTCCTCATTGACCGAAGTTATAGAGCTTCAAAGTGTGAAAAGTCACAAAACTTGTATGTTTGAGCTCATAAAGTACTATTTTTCTTTGAAACTCAAGATGATACAATCATGATGTGTTACGTCATGTTAAAGATCTCGTCGAGATGGTTCATCTGAGTCTTTGATTAAGAAATTTGGTCCTCATTGACCGAAGTTATCTTGCTTCAACATGTGAAAAGTCACAAAACTTGTATGTTTGAGCTCATAAAGTACTATTTTTCGTGGAAACTCAAGATGATACAATCATGATGTGTTACGTCATGTTAAAGATCTCGTCGAGATGGTTCATTTGAGTCTTTGATTAAGAAATTTGGTCCTCATTGACCGAAGTTATCGAGCTTCAAAGTGTGAAAAGTCACAAAACTTGTATGTTTGAGCTCATAAAGTACTATTTTTCTTTGAAACTCAAGATGATACAATCATGATGTGTTACGTCATGTTAAAGATATCGTCGAGATGGTTCATTTGAGTCTTTGATTAAGAAATTTGGTCCTCATTGACCGAAGTTATCGAGCTTCAAAGTGTGAAATGTCACAAAACTTGTATGTTTGAGCTCATAAAGTACTATTTTTCTTTGAAACTCAAGATGATACAATCATGATGTGTTACGTCATGTTAAAGATCTCGTCGAGATGGTTCATCTGAGTCTTTGATTAAGAAATTTGGTCCTCATTGACCGAAGTTATCTTGCTTCAACATGTGAAAAGTCACAAAACTTGTATGTTTGAGCTCATAAAGTACTATTTTTCGTGGAAACTCAAGATGATACAATCATGATGTGTTACGTCATGTTAAAGATCTCGTCGAGATGGTTCATTTGAGTCTTTGATTAAGAAATTTGGTCCTCATTGACCGAAGTTATCGAGCTTCAACATGTGAAAAGTCACAAAAATTGTATGTTTGAGCTCATAAAGTACTATTTTTCTTTGAAACTCAAGATGATACAATCATGATGTGTTACGTCATGTTAAAGATCTCGTCGAGATGGTTCATTTGAGTCTTTGATTAAGAAATTTGGTCCTCATTGACCGAAGTTATCGAGCTTCAAAATGTGAAAAGTCACAAAACTTGTATGTTTGAGCTCATAAAGTACTATTTTTCGTGGAAACTCAAGATGATACAATCATGATGTGTTACGTCATGTTAAAGATCTCGTCGAGATGGTTCATTTGAGTCTTTGATTAAGAAATTTGGTCCTCATTGACCGAAGTTATCGAGCTTCAACATGTGAAAAGTCACAAAAATTGTATGTTTGAGCTCATAAAGTACTATTTTTCTTTGAAACTCAAGATGATACAATCATGATGTGTTACGTCATGTTGAAGATCTCGTCGATATGGTTCATTTGAGTCTTTGATTAAGAAATTTGGTCCTCATTGACCGAAGTTATCGAGCTTCAACATGTGAAAAGTCACAAAAATTTTATGTTTGAGCTCATAAAGTACTATTTTTCGTGGAAACTCAAGATGATACAATCATGATATGTATCATTATGTTAAAGATCTCGTCGAGATGGTTCATTTGAGTCTTTGATTAAGAAATTTGGTCCTCATTGACCGAAGTTATCGAGCTTCAACATGTGAAAAGTCACAAAAATTTTATGTTTGAGCTCATAAAGTACTATTTTTCATGGAAACTCAAGATGATACAATCATGATGTGTATCATTATGTTAAAGATCTCGTCGAGATGGTTCATTTGAGTCTTTGATTAAGAAATTTGGTCCTCATTGACCGAAGTTATCGAGCTTCAAAATGTGAAAAGTCACAAAACTTGTATGTTTGAGCTGATTAAGTACTATTTTTCGTGGAAACTCAAGATGATACAATCATGATGTGTATCATTATGTAAAAGATCTCGTCGAGATGGTTCATTTGAGTCTTTGATTAAGAAATTTGGTCCTCATTGACCGAAGTTATAGAGCTTCAAAGTGTGAAAAGTCACAAAACTTGTATGTTTGAGCTCATAAAGTACTATTTTTCTTTGAAACTCAAGATGATACAATTATGATGTGTTACGTTATGTTAAAGATCTCGTCGAGATGGTTCATTTGAGTCTTTGATTAAGAAATTTGGTCCTCATTGACCGAAGTTATCGAGCTTCAAAGTGTGAAAAGTCACAAAACTTGCATGTTTGAGCTCATAAAGTACTATTTTTCTTTGAAACTCAAGATGATACAATCATGATGTGTTACGTCATGTTAAAGATCTCGTCGAGATGGTTCATTTGAGTCTTTGATTAAGAAATTTGGTCCTCATTGACCGAAGTTATCGAGCTTCAAAGTGTGAAAAGTCACAAAACTTGTATGTTTGAGCTCATAAAGTACTATTTTTCGTGGAAACTCAAGATGATACAATCATGATGTGTTACGTCATGTTAAAGATCTCGTCGAGATGGTTCATTTGAGTCTTTGATTAAGAAATTTGGTCCTCATTGACCGAAGTTATCGAGCTTCAAAATGTGAAAAGTCACAAAACTTGTATGTTTGAGCTGATTAAGTACTATTTTTCGTGGAAACTCAAGATGATACAATCATGATGTGTATCATTATGTAAAAGATCTCGTCGAGATGGTTCATTTGAGTCTTTGATTAAGAAATTTGGTCCTCATTGACCGAAGTTATAGAGCTTCAAAGTGTGAAAAGTCACAAAACTTGTATGTTTGAGCTCATAAAGTACTATTTTTCGTGGAAACTCAAGATGATACAATCATGATGTGTTACGTCATGTTAAAGATCTCGTCGAGATGGTTCATTTGAGTCTTTGATTAAGAAATTTGGTCCTCATTGACCGAAGTTATCGAGCTTCAAAGTGTGAAAAGTCACAAAACTTGTATGTTTGAGCTCATAAAGTACTATTTTTCTTTGAAACTCAAGATGATACAATCATGATGTGTTACGTCATGTTAAAGATCTCGTCGAGATGGTTCATTTGAGTCTTTGATTAAGAAATTTGGTCCTCATTGACCGAAGTTATCGAGCTTCAACATGTGAAAAGTAACAAAAATTTTATGTTTGAGCTCATAAAGTACTATTTTTCGTGGAAACTCAAGATGATACAATCATGATATGTATCATTATGTTAAAGATCTCGTCGAGATGGTTCATTTGAGTCTTTGATTAAGAAATTTGGTCCTCATTGACCGAAGTTATCGAGCTTCAACATGTGAAAAGTCACAAAAATTTTATGTTTGAGCTCATAAAGTACTATTTTTCGTGGAAACTCAAGATGATACAATCATGATATGTATCATTATGTTAAAGATCTCGTCGAGATGGTTCATTTGAGTCTTTGATTAAGAAATTTGGTCCTCATTGACCGAAGTTATAGAGCTTCAAAGTGTGAAAAGTCACAAAACTTGTATGTTTGAGCTCATAAAGTACTATTTTTCTTTGAAACTCAAGATGATACAATCATGACGTGTTACGTCATGTTAAAGATCTCGTCGAGATGGTTCATTTGAGTCTTTGATTAAGAAATTTGGTCCTCATTGACCGAAGTTATCGAGCTTCAAAGTGTGAAATGTCACAAAACTTGTATGTTTGAGCTCATAAAGTACTATTTTTCTTTGAAACTCAAGATGATACAATCATGATGTGTTACGTCATGTTAAAGATCTCGTCGAGATGGTTCATCTGAGTCTTTGATTAAGAAATTTGGTCCTCATTGACCGAAGTTATCTTGCTTCAACATGTGAAAAGTCACAAAAATTGTATGTTTGAGCTCATAAAGTACTATTTTTCTTTGAAACTCAAGATGATACAATCATGATGTGTTACGTCATGTTGAAGATCTCGTCGATATGGTTCATTTGAGTCTTTGATTAAGAAATTTGGTCCTCATTGACCGAAGTTATCGAGCTTCAACATGTGAAAAGTCACAAAAATTTTATGTTTGAGCTCATAAAGTACTATTTTTCGTGGAAACTCAAGATGATACAATCATGATATGTATCATTATGTTAAAGATCTCGTCGAGATGGTTCATTTGAGTCTTTGATTAAGAAATTTGGTCCTCATTGACCGAAGTTATCGAGCTTCAACATGTGAAAAGTCACAAAAATTTTATGTTTGAGCTCATAAAGTACTATTTTTCGTGGAAACTCAAGATGATACAATCATGATATGTATCATTATGTTAAAGATCTCGTCGAGATGGTTCATTTGAGTCTTTGATTAAGAAATTTGGTCCTCATTGACCGAAGTTATCGAGCTTCAACATGTGAAAAGTCACAAAAATTTTATGTTTGAGCTCATAAAGTACTATTTTTCATGGAAACTCAAGATGATACAATCATGATGTGTATCATTATGTTAAAGATCTCGTCGAGATGGTTCATTTGAGTCTTTGATTAAGAAATTTGGTCCTCATTGACCGAAGTTATCGAGCTTCAAAATGTGAAAAGTCACAAAACTTGTATGTTTGAGCTGATTAAGTACTATTTTTCGTGGAAACTCAAGATGATACAATCATGATGTGTATCATTATGTAAAAGATCTCGTCGAGATGGTTCATTTGAGTCTTTGATTAAGAAATTTGGTCCTCATTGACCGAAGTTATAGAGCTTCAAAGTGTGAAAAGTCACAAAACTTGTATGTTTGAGCTCATAAAGTACTATTTTTCTTTGAAACTCAAGATGATACAATTATGATGTGTTACGTTATGTTAAAGATCTCGTCGAGATGGTTCATTTGAGTCTTTGATTAAGAAATTTGGTCCTCATTGACCGAAGTTATCGAGCTTCAAAGTGTGAAAAGTCACAAAACTTGTATGTTTGAGCTCATAAAGTACTATTTTTCTTTGAAACTCAAGATGATACAATCATGATGTGTTACGTCATGTTAAAGATCTCGTCGAGATGGTTCATTTGAGTCTTTGATTAAGAAATTTGGTCCTCATTGACCGAAGTTATCGAGCTTCAAAGTGTGAAAAGTCACAAAACTTGTATGTTTGAGCTCATAAAGTACTATTTTTCGTGGAAACTCAAGATGATACAATCATGACGTGTTACGTCATGTTAAAGATCTCGTCGAGATGGTTCATTTGAGTCTTTGATTAAGAAATTTGGTCCTCATTGACCGAAGTTATCGAGCTTCAAAATGTGAAAAGTCACAAAACTTGTATGTTTGAGCTGATTAAGAACTATTTTTCGTGGAAACTCAAGATGATACAATCATGATGTGTATCATTATGTAAAAGATCTCGTCGAGATGGTTCATTTGAGTCTTTGATTAAGAAATTTGGTCCTCATTGACCGAAGTTATAGAGCTTCAAAGTGTGAAAAGTCACAAAACTTGTATGTTTGAGCTCATAAAGTACTATTTTTCGTGGAAACTCAAGATGATACAATCATGATGTGTTACGTCATGTTAAAGATCTCGTCGAGATGGTTCATTTGAGTCTTTGATTAAGAAATTTGGTCCTCATTGACCGAAGTTATCGAGCTTCAACATGTGAAAAGTAACAAAAATTTTATGTTTGAGCTCATAAAGTACTATTTTTCGTGGAAACTCAAGATGATACAATCATGATATGTATCATTATGTTAAAGATCTCGTCGAGATGGTTCATTTGAGTCTTTGATTAAGAAATTTGGTCCTCATTGACCGAAGTTATCGAGCTTCAACATGTGAAAAGTCACAAAAATTTTATGTTTGAGCTCATAAAGTACTATTTTTCGTGGAAACTCAAGATGATACAATCATGATATGTATCATTATGTTAAAGATCTCGTCGAGATGGTTCATTTGAGTCTTTGATTAAGAAATTTGGTCCTCATTGACCGAAGTTATAGAGCTTCAAAGTGTGAAAAGTCACAAAACTTGTATGTTTGAGCTCATAAAGTACTATTTTTCTTTGAAACTCAAGATGATACAATCATGACGTGTTACGTCATGTTAAAGATCTCGTCGAGATGGTTCATTTGAGTCTTTGATTAAGAAATTTGGTCCTCATTGACCGAAGTTATCGAGCTTCAAAGTGTGAAATGTCACAAAACTTGTATGTTTGAGCTCATAAAGTACTATTTTTCTTTGAAACTCAAGATGATACAATCATGATGTGTTACGTCATGTTAAAGATCTCGTCGAGATGGTTCATCTGAGTCTTTGATTAAAAAATTTGGTCCTCATTGACCGAAGTTATCTTGCTTCAACATGTGAAAAGTCACAAAACTTGTATGTTTGAGCTCATAAAGTACTATTTTTCGTGGAAACTCAAGATGATACAATCATGATGTGTTACGTCATGTTAAAGATCTCGTCGAGATGGTTCATTTGAGTCTTTGATTAAGAAATTTGGTCCTCATTGACCGAAGTTATCGAGCTTCAACATGTGAAAAGTCACAAAAATTGTATGTTTGAGCTCATAAAGTACTATTTTTCTTTGAAACTCAAGATGATACAATCATGATGTGTTACGTCATGTTAAAGATCTCGTCGAGATGGTTCATTTGAGTCTTTGATTAAGAAATTTGGTCCTCATTGACCGAAGTTATCGAGCTTCAAAATGTGAAAAGTCACAAAACTTGTATGTTTGAGCTCATAAAGTACTATTTTTCGTGGAAACTCAAGATGATACAATCATGATGTGTTACGTCATGTTAAAGATCTCGTCGAGATGGTTCATTTGAGTCTTTGATTAAGAAATTTGGTCCTCATTGACCGAAGTTATCGAGCTTCAACATGTGAAAAGTCACAAAAATTGTATGTTTGAGCTCATAAAGTACTATTTTTCTTTGAAACTCAAGATGATACAATCATGATGTGTTACGTCATGTTAAAGATCTCGTCGATATGGTTCATTTGAGTCTTTGATTAAGAAATTTGGTCCTCATTGACCGAAGTTATCGAGCTTCAACATGTGAAAAGTCACAAAAATTATATGTTTGAGCTCATAAAGTACTATTTTTCGTGGAAACTCAAGATGATACAATCATGATATGTATCATTATGTTAAAGATCTCGTCGAGATGGTTCATTTGAGTCTTTGATTAAGAAATTTGGTCCTCATTGACCGAAGTTATCGAGCTTCAAAATGTGAAAAGTCACAAAACTTGTATGTTTGAGCTGATTAAGTACTATTTTTCGTGGAAACTCAAGATGATACAATCATGATGTGTATCATTATGTAAAAGATCTCGTCGAGATGGTTCATTTGAGTCTTTGATTAAGAAATTTGGTCCTCATTGACCGAAGTTATAGAGCTTCAAAGTGTGAAAAGTCACAAAACTTGTATGTTTGAGCTCATAAAGTACTATTTTTCGTGGAAACTCAAGATGATACAATCATGATGTGTTACGTCATGTTAAAGATCTCGTCGAGATGGTTCATTTGAGTCTTTGATTAAGAAATTTGGTCCTCATTGACCGAAGTTATCGAGCTTCAACATGTGAAAAGTCACAAAAATTTTATGTTTGAGCTCATAAAGTACTATTTTTCGTGGAAACTCAAGATGATACAATCATGATGTGTATCATTATGTTAAAGATCTCGTCGAGATGGTTCATTTGAGTCTTTGATTAAGAAATTTGGTCCTCATTGACCGAAGTTATCGAGCTTCAAAATGTGAAAAGTCACAAAACTTGTATGTTTGAGCTCATAAAGTACTATTTTTCTTTGAAACTCAAGATGATACAATTATGATGTGTTACGTTATGTTAAAGATCTCGTCGAGATGGTTCATTTGAGTCTTTGATTAAGAAATTTGGTCCTCATTGACCGAAGTTATCGAGCTTCAAAGTGTGAAAAGTCACAAAACTTGTATGTTTGAGCTCATAAAGTACTATTTTTCTTTGAAACTCAAGATGATACAATCATGATGTGTTACGTCATGTTAAAGATCTCGTCGAGATGGTTCATTTGAGTCTTTGATTAAGGAATTTGGTCCTCATTGACCGAAGTTATCTTGCTTCAACATGTGAAAAGTCACAAAACTTGTATGTTTGAGCTCATAAAGTACTATTTTTCGTGGAAACTCAAGATGATACAATCATGATGTGTTACGTCATGTTAAAGATCTCGTCGAGATGGTTCATTTGAGTCTTTGATTAAGAAATTTGGTCCTCATTGACCGAAGTTATCGAGCTTCAAAATGTGAAAAGTCACAAAACTTGTATGTTTGAGCTGATTAAGTACTATTTTTCGTGGAAACTCAAGATGATACAATCATGATGTGTATCATTATGTTAAAGATCTCGTCGAGATGGTTCATTTGAGTCTTTGATTAAGAAATTTGGTCCTCATTGACCGAAGTTATCGAGCTTCAAAATGTGAAAAGTCACAAAACTTGTATGTTTGAGCTGATTAAGTACTATTTTTCGTGGAAACTCAAGATGATACAATCATGATGTGTATCATTATGTAAAAGATCTCGTCGAGATGGTTCATTTGAGTCTTTGATTAAGAAATTTGGTCCTCATTGACCGAAGTTATAGAGCTTCAAAGTGTGAAAAGTCACAAAACTTGTATGTTTGAGCTCATAAAGTACTATTTTTCTTTGAAACTCAAGATGATACAATTATGATGTGTTACGTTATGTTAAAGATCTCGTCGAGATGGTTCATTTGAGTCTTTGATTAAGAAATTTGGTCCTCATTGACCGAAGTTATCGAGCTTCAAAGTGTGAAAAGTCACAAAACTTGTATGTTTGAGCTCATAAAGTACTATTTTTCTTTGAAACTCAAGATGATACAATCATGATGTGTTACGTCATGTTAAAGATCTCGTCGAGATGGTTCATTTGAGTCTTTGATTAAGAAATTTGGTCCTCATTGACCGAAGTTATCGAGCTTCAAAGTGTGAAAAGTCACAAAACTTGTATGTTTGAGCTCATAAAGTACTATTTTTCGTGGAAACTCAAGATGATACAATCATGATGTGTTACGTCATGTTAAAGATCTCGTCGAGATGGTTCATTTGAGTCTTTGATTAAGAAATTTGGTCCTCATTGACCGAAGTTATCGAGCTTCAAAATGTGAAAAGTCACAAAACTTGTATGTTTGAGCTGATTAAGTACTATTTTTCGTGGAAACTCAAGATGATACAATCATGATGTGTTACGTCATGTTAAAGATCTCGTCGAGATGGTTCATTTGAGTCTTTGATTAAGAAATTTGGTCCTCATTGACCGAAGTTATCGAGCTTCAAAGTGTGAAAAGTCACAAAACTTGTATGTTTGAGCTCATAAAGTACTATTTTTCTTTGAAACTCAAGATGATACAATCATGATGTGTTACGTCATGTTAAAGATCTCGTCGAGATGGTTCATTTGAGTCTTTGATTAAGAAATTTGGTCCTCATTGACCGAAGTTATCGAGCTTCAACATGTGAAAAGTAACAAAAATTTTATGTTTGAGCTCATAAAGTACTATTTTTCGTGGAAACTCAAGATGATACAATCATGATATGTATCATTATGTTAAAGATCTCGTCGAGATGGTTCATTTGAGTCTTTGATTAAGAAATTTGGTCCTCATTGACCGAAGTTATCGAGCTTCAACATGTGAAAAGTCACAAAAATTTTATGTTTGAGCTCATAAAGTACTATTTTTCGTGGAAACTCAAGATGATACAATCATGATATGTATCATTATGTTAAAGATCTCGTCGAGATGGTTCATTTGAGTCTTTGATTAAGAAATTTGGTCCTCATTGACCGAAGTTATAGAGCTTCAAAGTGTGAAAAGTCACAAAACTTGTATGTTTGAGCTCATAAAGTACTATTTTTCTTTGAAACTCAAGATGATACAATCATGACGTGTTACGTCATGTTAAAGATCTCGTCGAGATGGTTCATTTGAGTCTTTGATTAAGAAATTTGGTCCTCATTGACCGAAGTTATCGAGCTTCAAAGTGTGAAATGTCACAAAACTTGTATGTTTGAGCTCATAAAGTACTATTTTTCTTTGAAACTCAAGATGATACAATCATGATGTGTTACGTCATGTTAAAGATCTCGTCGAGATGGTTCATCTGAGTCTTTGATTAAGAAATTTGGTCCTCATTGACCGAAGTTATCTTGCTTCAACATGTGAAAAGTCACAAAACTTGTATGTTTGAGCTCATAAAGTACTATTTTTCGTGGAAACTCAAGATGATACAATCATGATGTGTTACGTCATGTTAAAGATCTCGTCGAGATGGTTCATTTGAGTCTTTGATTAAGAAATTTGGTCCTCATTGACCGAAGTTATCGAGCTTCAACATGTGAAAAGTCACAAAAATTGTATGTTTGAGCTCATAAAGTACTATTTTTCTTTGAAACTCAAGATGATACAATCATGATGTGTTACGTCATGTTAAAGATCTCGTCGAGATGGTTCATTTGAGTCTTTGATTAAGAAATTTGGTCCTCATTGACCGAAGTTATCGAGCTTCAAAATGTGAAAAGTCACAAAACTTGTATGTTTGAGCTCATAAAGTACTATTTTTCGTGGAAACTCAAGATGATACAATCATGATGTGTTACGTCATGTTAAAGATCTCGTCGAGATGGTTCATTTGAGTCTTTGATTAAGAAATTTGGTCCTCATTGACCGAAGTTATCGAGCTTCAACATGTGAAAAGTCACAAAAATTGTATGTTTGAGCTCATAAAGTACTATTTTTCTTTGAAACTCAAGATGATACAATCATGATGTGTTACGTCATGTTAAAGATCTCGTCGATATGGTTCATTTGAGTCTTTGATTAAGAAATTTGGTCCTCATTGACCGAAGTTATCGAGCTTCAACATGTGAAAAGTCACAAAAATTTTATGTTTGAGCTCATAAAGTACTATTTTTCGTGGAAACTCAAGATGATACAATCATGATATGTATCATTATGTTAAAGATCTCGTCGAGATGGTTCATTTGAGTCTTTGATTAAGAAATTTGGTCCTCATTGACCGAAGTTATCGAGCTTCAACATGTGAAAAGTCACAAAAATTTTATGTTTGAGCTCATAAAGTACTATTTTTCATGGAAACTCAAGATGATACAATCATGATGTGTATCATTATGTTAAAGATCTCGTCGAGATGGTTCATTTGAGTCTTTGATTAAGAAATTTGGTCCTCATTGACCGAAGTTATCGAGCTTCAAAATGTGAAAAGTCACAAAACTTGTATGTTTGAGCTGATTAAGTACTATTTTTCGTGGAAACTCAAGATGATACAATCATGATGTGTATCATTATGTAAAAGATCTCGTCGAGATGGTTCATTTGAGTCTTTGATTAAGAAATTTGGTCCTCATTGACCGAAGTTATAGAGCTTCAAAGTGTGAAAAGTCACAAAACTTGTATGTTTGAGCTCATAAAGTACTATTTTTCGTGGAAACTCAAGATGATACAATCATGATGTGTTACGTCATGTTAAAGATCTCGTCGAGATGGTTCATTTGAGTCTTTGATTAAGAAATTTGGTCCTCATTGACCGAAGTTATCGAGCTTCAACATGTGAAAAGTCACAAAAATTTTATGTTTGAGCTCATAAAGTACTATTTTTCGTGGAAACTCAAGATGATACAATCATGATGTGTATCATTATGTTAAAGATCTCGTCGAGATGGTTCATTTGAGTCTTTGATTAAGAAATTTGGTCCTCATTGACCGAAGTTATCGAGCTTCAAAATGTGAAAAGTCACAAAACTTGTATGTTTGAGCTCATAAAGTACTATTTTTCTTTGAAACTCAAGATGATACAATTATGATGTGTTACGTTATGTTAAAGATCTCGTCGAGATGGTTCATTTGAGTCTTTGATTAAGAAATTTGGTCCTCATTGACCGAAGTTATCGAGCTTCAAAGTGTGAAAAGTCACAAAACTTGTATGTTTGAGCTCATAAAGTACTATTTTTCTTTGAAACTCAAGATGATACAATCATGATGTGTTACGTCATGTTAAAGATCTCGTCGAGATGGTTCATTTGAGTCTTTGATTAAGGAATTTGGTCCTCATTGACCGAAGTTATCTTGCTTCAACATGTGAAAAGTCACAAAACTTGTATGTTTGAGCTCATAAAGTACTATTTTTCGTGGAAACTCAAGATGATACAATCATGATGTGTTACGTCATGTTAAAGATCTCGTCGAGATGGTTCATTTGAGTCTTTGATTAAGAAATTTGGTCCTCATTGACCGAAGTTATCGAGCTTCAAAATGTGAAAAGTCACAAAACTTGTATGTTTGAGCTGATTAAGTACTATTTTTCGTGGAAACTCAAGATGATACAATCATGATGTGTATCATTATGTAAAAGATCTCGTCGAGATGGTTCATTTGAGTCTTTGATTAAGAAATTTGGTCCTCATTGACCGAAGTTATAGAGCTTCAAAGTGTGAAAAGTCACAAAACTTGTATGTTTGAGCTCATAAAGTACTATTTTTCTTTGAAACTCAAGATGATACAATCATGATGTGTTACGTCATGTTAAAGATCTCGTCGAGATGGTTCATTTGAGTCTTTGATTAAGGAATTTGGTCCTCATTGACCGAAGTTATCTTGCTTCAACATGTGAAAAGTCACAAAACTTGTATGTTTGAGCTCATAAAGTACTATTTTTCGTGGAAACTCAAGATGATACAATCATGATGTGTTACGTCATGTTAAAGATCTCGTCGAGATGGTTCATTTGAGTCTTTGATTAAGAAATTTGGTCCTCATTGACCGAAGTTATCGAGCTTCAAAATGTGAAAAGTCACAAAACTTGTATGTTTGAGCTGATTAAGTACTATTTTTCGTGGAAACTCAAGATGATACAATCATGATGTGTATCATTATGTAAAAGATCTCGTCGAGATGGTTCATTTGAGTCTTTGATTAAGAAATTTGGTCCTCATTGACCGAAGTTATAGAGCTTCAAAGTGTGAAAAGTCACAAAACTTGTATGTTTGAGCTCATAAAGTACTATTTTTCGTGGAAACTCAAGATGATACAATCATGATGTGTTACGTCATGTTAAAGATCTCGTCGAGATGGTTCATTTGAGTCTTTGATTAAGAAATTTGGTCCTCATTGACCGAAGTTATCGAGCTTCAAAGTGTGAAAAGTCACAAAACTTGTATGTTTGAGCTCATAAAGTACTATTTTTCTTTGAAACTCAAGATGATACAATCATGATGTGTTACGTCATGTTAAAGATCTCGTCGAGATGGTTCATTTGAGTCTTTGATTAAGAAATTTGGTCCTCATTGACCGAAGTTATCGAGCTTCAACATGTGAAAAGTCACAAAAATTGTATGTTTGAGCTCATAAAGTACTATTTTTCTTTGAAACTCAAGATGATACAATTATGATGTGTTACGTTATGTTAAAGATCTCGTCGAGATGGTTCATTTGAGTCTTTGATTAAGAAATTTGGTCCTCATTGACCGAAGTTATCGAGCTTCAAAGTGTGAAAAGTCACAAAACTTGTATGTTTGAGCTCATAAAGTACTATTTTTCTTTGAAACTCAAGATGATACAATCATGATGTGTTACGTCATGTTAAAGATCTCGTCGAGATGGTTCATTTGAGTCTTTGATTAAGAAATTTGGTCCTCATTGACCGAAGTTATCGAGCTTCAACATGTGAAAAGTAACAAAAATTTTATGTTTGAGCTCATAAAGTACTATTTTTCGTGGAAACTCAAGATGATACAATCATGATATGTATCATTATGTTAAAGATCTCGTCGAGATGGTTCATTTGAGTCTTTGATTAAGAAATTTGGTCCTCATTGACCGAAGTTATCGAGCTTCAAAGTGTGAAAAGTCACAAAACTTGTATGTTTGAGCTCATAAAGTACTATTTTTCGTGGAAACTCAAGATGATACAATCATGATGTGTTACGTCATGTTAAAGATCTCGTCGAGATGGTTCATTTGAGTCTTTGATTAAGAAATTTGGTCCTCATTGACCGAAGTTATCGAGCTTCAACATGTGAAAAGTCACAAAAATTGTATGTTTGAGCTCATAAAGTACTATTTTTCTTTGAAACTCAAGATGATACAATCATGATGTGTTACGTCATGTTAAAGATCTCGTCGAGATGGTTCATTTGAGTCTTTGAATAAGAAATTTGGTCCTCATTGACCGAAGTTATCGAGCTTCAAAATGTGAAAAGTCACAAAACTTGTATGTTTGAGCTCATAAAGTACTATTTTTCGTGGAAACTCAAGATGATACAATCATGATGTGTTACGTCATGTTAACGATCTCGTCGAGATGGTTCATTTGAGTCTTTGATTAAGAAATTTGGTCCTCATTGACCGAAGTTATCGAGCTTCAACATGTGAAAAGTCACAAAAATTGTATGTTTGAGCTCATAAAGTACTATTTTTCTTTGAAACTCAAGATGATACAATCATGATGTGTTACGTCATGTTAAAGATCTCGTCGATATGGTTCATTTGAGTCTTTGATTAAGAAATTTGGTCCTCATTGACCGAAGTTATCGAGCTTCAACATGTGAAAAGTCACAAAAATTTTATGTTTGAGCTCATAAAGTACTATTTTTCGTGGAAACTCAAGATGATACAATCATGATATGTATCATTATGTTAAAGATCTCGTCGAGATGGTTCATTTGAGTCTTTGATTAAGAAATTTGGTCCTCATTGACCGAAGTTATCGAGCTTCAACATGTGAAAAGTCACAAAAATTTTATGTTTGAGCTCATAAAGTACTATTTTTCATGGAAACTCAAGATGATACAATCATGATGTGTATCATTATGTTAAAGATCTCGTCGAGATGGTTCATTTGAGTCTTTGATTAAGAAATTTGGTCCTCATTGACCGAAGTTATCGAGCTTCAAAATGTGAAAAGTCACAAAACTTGTATGTTTGAGCTGATTAAGTACTATTTTTCGTGGAAACTCAAGATGATACAATCATGATGTGTACCATTATGTAAAAGATCTCGTCGAGATGGTTCATTTGAGTCTTTGATTAAGAAATTTGGTCCTCATTGACCGAAGTTATAGAGCTTCAAAGTGTGAAAAGTCACAAAACTTGTATGTTTGAGCTCATAAAGTACTATTTTTCTTTGAAACTCAAGATGATACAATCATGATGTGTTACGTTATGTTAAAGATCTCGTCGAGATGGTTCATTTGAGTCTTTGATTAAGAAATTTGGTCCTCATTGACCGAAGTTATCGAGCTTCAAAGTGTGAAAAGTCACAAAACTTGTATGTTTGAGCTCATAAAGTACTATTTTTCTTTGAAACTCAAGATGATACAATCATGATGTGTTACGTCATGTTAAAGATCTCGTCGAGATGGTTCATTTGAGTCTTTGATTAAGAAATTTGGTCCTCATTGACCGAAGTTATCGAGCTTCAACATGTGAAAAGTCACAAAAATTGTATGTTTGAGCTCATAAAGTACTATTTTTCTTTGAAACTCAAGATGATACAATCATGATGTGTTACGTCATGTTAAAGATCTCGTCGATATGGTTCATTTGAGTCTTTGATTAAGAAATTTGGTCCTCATTGACCGAAGTTATCGAGCTTCAACATGTGAAAAGTCACAAAAATTTTATGTTTGAGCTCATAAAGTACTATTTTTCGTGGAAACTCAAGATGATACAATCATGATGTGTTACGTCATGTTAAAGATCTCGTCGAGATGGTTCATTTGAGTCTTTGATTAAGAAATTTGGTCCTCATTGACCGAAGTTATCGAGCTTCAAAATGTGAAAAGTCACAAAACTTGTATGTTTGAGCTCATAAAGTACTATTTTTCTTTGAAACTCAAGATGATACAATCATGATGTGTTACGTCATGTTAAAGATCTCGTCGATATGGTTCATTTGAGTCTTTGAATAAGAAATTTGGTCCTCATTGACCGAAGTTATCGAGCTTCAAAATGTGAAAAGTCACAAAACTTGTATGTTTGAGCTCATAAAGTACTATTTTTCGTGGAAACTCAAGATGATACAATCATGATGTGTTACGTCATGTTAACGATCTCGTCGAGATGGTTCATTTGAGTCTTTGATTAAGAAATTTGGTCCTCATTGACCGAAGTTATCGAGCTTCAACATGTGAAAAGTCACAAAAATTGTATGTTTGAGCTCATAAAGTACTATTTTTCTTTGAAACTCAAGATGATACAATCATGATGTGTTACGTCATGTTAAAGATCTCGTCGATATGGTTCATTTGAGTCTTTGATTAAGAAATTTGGTCCTCATTGACCGAAGTTATCGAGCTTCAACATGTGAAAAGTCACAAAAATTTTATGTTTGAGCTCATAAAGTACTATTTTTCGTGGAAACTCAAGATGATACAATCATGATATGTATCATTATGTTAAAGATCTCGTCGAGATGGTTCATTTGAGTCTTTGATTAAGAAATTTGGTCCTCATTGACCGAAGTTATCGAGCTTCAACATGTGAAAAGTCACAAAAATTTTATGTTTGAGCTCATAAAGTACTATTTTTCATGGAAACTCAAGATGATACAATCATGATGTGTATCATTATGTTAAAGATCTCGTCGAGATGGTTCATTTGAGTCTTTGATTAAGAAATTTGGTCCTCATTGACCGAAGTTATCGAGCTTCAAAATGTGAAAAGTCACAAAACTTGTATGTTTGAGCTGATTAAGTACTATTTTTCGTGGAAACTCAAGATGATACAATCATGATGTGTACCATTATGTAAAAGATCTCGTCGAGATGGTTCATTTGAGTCTTTGATTAAGAAATTTGGTCCTCATTGACCGAAGTTATAGAGCTTCAAAGTGTGAAAAGTCACAAAACTTGTATGTTTGAGCTCATAAAGTACTATTTTTCTTTGAAACTCAAGATGATACAATCATGATGTGTTACGTTATGTTAAAGATCTCGTCGAGATGGTTCATTTGAGTCTTTGATTAAGAAATTTGGTCCTCATTGACCGAAGTTATCGAGCTTCAAAGTGTGAAAAGTCACAAAACTTGTATGTTTGAGCTCATAAAGTACTATTTTTCTTTGAAACTCAAGATGATACAATCATGATGTGTTACGTCATGTTAAAGATCTCGTCGAGATGGTTCATTTGAGTCTTTGATTAAGAAATTTGGTCCTCATTGACCGAAGTTATCGAGCTTCAACATGTGAAAAGTCACAAAAATTGTATGTTTGAGCTCATAAAGTACTATTTTTCTTTGAAACTCAAGATGATACAATCATGATGTGTTACGTCATGTTAAAGATCTCGTCGATATGGTTCATTTGAGTCTTTGATTAAGAAATTTGGTCCTCATTGACCGAAGTTATCGAGCTTCAACATGTGAAAAGTCACAAAAATTTTATGTTTGAGCTCATAAAGTACTATTTTTCGTGGAAACTCAAGATGATACAATCATGATATGTATCATTATGTTAAAGATCTCGTCGAGATGGTTCATTTGAGTCTTTGATTAAGAAATTTGGTCCTCATTGACCGAAGTTATCGAGCTTCAACATGTGAAAAGTCACAAAAATTTTATGTTTGAGCTCATAAAGTACTATTTTTCATGGAAACTCAAGATGATACAATCATGATGTGTATCATTATGTTAAAGATCTCGTCGAGATGGTTCATTTGAGTCTTTGATTAAGAAATTTGGTCCTCATTGACCGAAGTTATCGAGCTTCAAAATGTGAAAAGTCACAAAACTTGTATGTTTGAGCTGATTAAGTACTATTTTTCGTGGAAACTCAAGATGATACAATCATGATGTGTACCATTATGTAAAAGATCTCGTCGAGATGGTTCATTTGAGTCTTTGATTAAAAAATTTGGTCCTCATTGACCGAAGTTATAGAGCTTCAAAGTGTGAAAAGTCACAAAACTTGTATGTTTGAGCTCATAAAGTACTATTTTTCTTTGAAACTCAAGATGATACAATCATGATGTGTTACGTTATGTTAAAGATCTCGTCGAGATGGTTCATTTGAGTCTTTGATTAAGAAATTTGGTCCTCATTGACCGAAGTTATCGAGCTTCAAAGTGTGAAAAGTCACAAAACTTGTATGTTTGAGCTCATAAAGTACTATTTTTCTTTGAAACTCAAGATGATACAATCATGATGTGTTACGTCATGTTAAAGATCTCGTCGAGATGGTTCATTTGAGTCTTTGATTAAGGAATTTGGTCCTCATTGACCGAAGTTATCTTGCTTCAACATGTGAAAAGTCACAAAACTTGTATGTTTGAGCTCATAAAGTACTATTTTTCGTGGAAACTCAAGATGATACAATCATGATGTGTTACGTCATGTTAAAGATCTCGTCGAGATGATTCATTTGAGTCTTTGATTAAGAAATTTGGTCCTCATTGACCGAAGTTATCGAGCTTCAACATGTGAAAAGTCACAAAAATTGTATGTTTGAGCTCATAAAGTACTATTTTTCTTTGAAACTCAAGATGATACAATCATGATGTGTTACGTCATGTTAAAGATCTCGTCGAGATGGTTCATTTGAGTCTTTGATTAAGAAATTTGGTCCTCATTGACCGAAGTTATCGAGCTTCAAAATGTGAAAAGTCACAAAACTTGTATGTTTGAGCTCATTAAATACTATTTTTCTTTGAAACTCAAGAAGATACAATCATGATGTGTAACGTCATGTTAAAGATCTCGTCGAGATGGTTCATTTGAGTATTTGATTAAGAAATTTGGTCCTCATTGACCGAAGTTATCGAGCTTCAACATGTGAAAATTCACAAATATTTTATGTTTGAGCTCATAAAGTACTATTTTTCGTGGAAACTCAAGATGATACAATCATGATGTGTATCATTATGTTAAAGATCTCGTCGAGATGGTTCATTTGAGTCTTTGATTAAGAAATTTGGTCCTCATTGACCGAAGTTATCGAGCTTCAAAATGTGAAAAGTCACAAAACTTGTATGTTTGAGCTCATTAAGTACTATTTTTCTTTGAAACTCAAGATGATACAATCATGATGTGTTACGTCATGTTAAAGATCTCGTCGAGATGGTTCATTTGAGTCTTTGATTAAGAAATTTGGTCCTCATTGACCGAAGTTATCTTGCTTCAACATGTGAAAAGTCACAAAACTTGTATGTTTGAGCTCATAAAGTACTATTTTTCGTGGAAACTCAAGATGATACAATCATGATGTGTTACGTCATGTTAAAGATCTCGTCGAGATGGTTCATTTGAGTCTTTGATTAAGAAATTTGGTCCTCATTGACCGAAGTTATCGAGCTTCAAAGTGTGAAAAGTCACAAAACTTGTATGTTTGAGCTCATAAAGTACTATTTTTCTTTGAAACTCAAGATGATACAATCATGATGTGTTACGTCATGTTAAAGATCTCGTCGAGATGGTTCATTTGAGTCTTTGATTAAGAAATTTGGTCCTCATTGACCGAAGTTATCGAGCTTCAAAATGTGAAAAGTCACAAAACTTGTATGTTTGAGCTCATTAAGTACTATTTTTATTTGAAACTCAAGAAGATACAATCATGATGTGTAACGTCATGTTAAAAATCTCGTCGAGATGGTTCATTTGAGTATTTGATTAAGAAATTTGGTGCTCATTGACCGAAGTTATCGAGCTTCAACATGTGAAAAGTCACAAAAATTGTATGTTTGAGCTCATAAAGTACTATTTTTCTTTGAAACTCAAGATGATACAATCATGATGTGTTACGTCATGTTAAAGATCTCGTCGAGATGGTTCATTTGAGTCTTTGATTAAGAAATTTGGTCCTCATTGACCGAAGTTATCGAGCTTCAAAATGTGAAAAGTCACAAAAATTTTATGTTTGAGCTCATAAAGTACTATTTTTCGTGGAAACTCAAGATGATACAATCATGATGTGTATCATTATGTAAAAGATCTCGTCGAGATGGTTCATTTGAGTCTTTGATTAAGAAATTTGGTCCTCATTGACCGAAGTTATCGAGCTTCAACATGTGAAAAGTCACAAAAATTGTATGTTTGAGCTCATTAAGTACTATTTTTCTTTAAAACTCAAGAAGATACAATCATGATGTGTAACGTCATGTTAAAAATCTCGTCGAGATGGTTCATTTGAGTATTTGATTAAGAAATTTGGTCCTCATTGACCGAAGTTATCGAGCTTCAACATGTGAAAAGTCACAAAAATTTTATGTTTGAGCTCATAAAGTACTATTTTTCGTGGAAACTCAAGATGATACAATCATGATATGTATCATTATGTTAAAGATCTCGTCGAGATGGTTCATTTGAGTCTTTGATTAAGAAATTTGGTCCTCATTGACCGAAGTTATCGAGCTTCAAAGTGTGAAAAGTCACAAAACTTGTATGTTTGAGCTCATAAAGTACTATTTTTCGTGGAAACTCAAGATGATACAATCATGATGTGTTACGTCATGTTAAAGATCTCGTCGAGATGGTTCATTTGAGTCTTTGATTAAGAAATTTGGTCCTCATTGACCGAAGTTATCGAGCTTCAAAGTGTGAAAAGTCACAAAACTTGTATGTTTGAGCCCATAAAGTACTATTTTTCTTTGAAACTCAAGATGATACAATCATGATGTGTTACGTCATGTTAAAGATCTCGTCGAGATGGTTCATTTGAGTCTTTGATTAAGAAATTTGGTCCTCATTGATCGAAGTTATCGAGCTTCAACATGTGAAAAGTAACAAAAATTTTATGTTTGAGCTCATAAAGTACTATTTTTCGTGGAAACTCAAGATGATACAATCATGATATGTATCATTATGTTAAAGATCTCGTCGAGATGGTTCATTTGAGTCTTTGATTAAGAAATTTGGTCCTCATTGACCGAAGTTATCGAGCTTCAACATGTGAAAAGTCACAAAAATTTTATGTTTGAGCTCATAAAGTACTATTTTTCGTGGAAACTCAAGATGATACAATCATGATGTGTATCATTATGTTAAAGATCTCGTCGAGATGGTTCATTTGAGTCTTTGATTAAGAAATTTGGTCCTCATTGACCGAAGTTATCGAGCTTCAACATGTGAAAAGTCACAAAACTTGTATGTTTGAGCTCATTAAGTACTATTTTTATTTGAAACTCAAGAAGATACAATCATGATGTGTAACGTCATGTTAAAAATCTCTACGAGATGGTTCATTTGAGTATTTGATTAAGAAATTTGGTGCTCATTGACCGAAGTTATCGAGCTTCAACATGTGAAAAGTCACAAAAATTGTATGTTTGAGCTCATAAAGTACTATTTTTCTTTGAAACTCAAGATGATACAATCATGATGTGTTACGTCATGTTAAAGATCTCGTCGAGATGGTTCATTTGAGTCTTTGATTAAGAAATTTGGTCCTCATTGACCGAAGTTATCGAGCTTCAAAATGTGAAAAGTCAAAAAACTTGTATGTTTGAGCTGATTAAGTACTATTTTTCGTGGAAACTCAAGATGATACAATCATGATGTGTATCATTATGTAAAAGATCTCGTCGAGATGGTTCATTTGAGTCTTTGATTAAGAAATTTGGTCCTCATTGACCGAAGTTATCGAGCTTCAACATGTGAAAAGTCACAAAAATTGTATGTTTGAGCTCATTAAGTACTATTTTTCTTTAAAACTCAAGAAGATACAATCATGATGTGTAACGTCATGTTAAAAATCTCGTCGAGATGGTTCATTTGAGTATTTGATTAAGAAATTTGGTCCTCATTGACCGAAGTTATCGAGCTTCAACATGTGAAAAGTCACAAAAATTTTATGTTTGAGCTCATAAAGTACTATTTTTCGTGGAAACTCAAGATGATACAATCATGATATGTATCATTATGTTAAAGATCTCGTCGAGATGGTTCATTTGAGTCTTTGATTAAGAAATTTGGTCCTCATTGACCGAAGTTATCGAGCTTCAAAATGTGAAAAGTCACAAAACTTGTATGTTTGAGCTCATTAAGTACTATTTTTATTTGAAACTCAAGAAGATACAATCATGATGTGTAACGTCATGTTAAAAATCTCGTCGAGATGGTTCATTTGAGTATTTGATTAAGAAATTTGGTGCTCATTGACCGAAGTTATCGAGCTTCAACATGTGAAAAGTCACAAAAATTGTATGTTTGAGCTCATAAAGTACTATTTTTCTTTGAAACTCAAGATGATACAATCATGATGTGTTACGTCATGTTAAAGATCTCGTCGAGATGGTTCATTTGAGTCTTTGATTAAGAAATTTGGTCCTCATTGACCGAAGTTATCGAGCTTCAAAATGTGAAAAGTCACAAAACTTGTATGTTTGAGCTCATTAAGTACTATTTTTATTTGAAACTCAAGAAGATACAATCATGATGTGTAACGTCATGTTAAAAATCTCGTCGAGATGGTTCATTTGAGTATTTGATTAAGAAATTTGGTGCTCATTGACCGAAGTTATCGAGCTTCAACATGTGAAAAGTCACAAAAATTGTATGTTTGAGCTCATAAAGTACTATTTTTCTTTGAAACTCAAGATGATACAATCATGATGTGTTACGTCATGTTAAAGATCTCGTCGAGATGGTTCATTTGAGTCTTTGATTAAGAAATTTGGTCCTCATTGACCGAAGTTATCGAGCTTCAACATGTGAAAAGTCACAAAAATTTTATGTTTGAGCTCATAAAGTACTATTTTTCGTGGAAACTCAAGATGATACAATCATGATGTGTATCATTATGTAAAAGATCTCGTCGAGATGGTTCATTTGAGTCTTTGATTAAGAAATTTGGTCCTCATTGACCGAAGTTATCGAGCTTCAACATGTGAAAAGTCACAAAAATTGTATGTTTGAGTTCATTAAGTACTATTTTTCTTTAAAACTCAAGAAGATACAATCATGATGTGTAACGTCATGTTAAAAATCTCGTCGAGATGGTTCATTTGAGTATTTGATTAAGAAATTTGGTCCTCATTGACCGAAGTTATCGAGCTTCAACATGTGAAAAGTCACAAAAATTTTATGTTTGAGCTCATAATGTACTATTTTTCGTGGAAACTCAAGATGATACAATCATGATATGTATCATTATGTTAAAGATCTCGTCGAGATGGTTCATTTGAGTCTTTGATTAAGAAATTTGGTCCTCATTGACCGAAGTTATAGAGCTTCAAAGTGTGAAAAGTCACAAAACTTGTATGTTTGAGCTCATAAAGTACTATTTTTCTTTGAAACTCAAGATGATACAATCATGATGTGTTACGTCATGTTAAAGATCTCGTCGAGATGGTTCATTTGAGTCTTTGATTAAGAAATTTGGTCCTCATTGACCGAAGTTATCGAGCTTCAAAGTGTGAAAAGTCACAAAACTTGTATGTTTGAGCTCATAAAGTACTATTTTTCTTTGAAACTCAAGATGATACAATCATGATGTGTTACGTCATGTTAAAGATCTCGTCGAGATGGTTCATCTGAGTCTTTGATTAAGAAATTTGGTCCTCATTGACCGAAGTTATCTTGCTTCAACTTGTGAAAAATCACAAAACTTGTATGTTTGAGCTCATAAAGTACTATTTTTCGTGGAAACTCAAGATGATACAATCATGATGTGTTACGTCATGTTAAAGATCTCGCCGAGATGGTTCATCTGAGTCTTTGATTAAGAAATTTGGTCCTCATTGACCGAAGTTATCTTGCTTCAACATGTGAAAAGTCACAAAACTTGTATGTTTGAGCTCATAAAGTACTATTTTTCGTGGAAACTCAAGATGATACAATCATGATGTGTTACGTCATGTTAAAGATCTCGTCGAGATGGTTCATTTGAGTCTTTGATTAAGAAATTTGGTCCTCATTGACCGAAGTTATCTTGCTTCAACATGTGAAAAGTCACAAAACTTGTATGTTTGAGCTCATAAAGTACTATTTTTCGTGGAAACTCAAGATGATACAATCATGATGTGTTACGTCATGTTAAAGATCTCGTCGAGATGGTTCATTTGAGTCTTTGAATAAGAAATTTGGTCCTCATTGACCGAAGTTATCGAGCTTCAAAATGTGAAAAGTCACAAAACTTGTATGTTTGAGCTCATAAAGTACTATTTTTCGTGGAAACTCAAGATGATACAATCATGATGTGTTACGTCATGTTAACGATCTCGTCGAGATGGTTCATTTGAGTCTTTGATTAAGAAATTTGGTCCTCATTGACCGAAGTTATCGAGCTTCAACATGTGAAAAGTCACAAAAATTGTATGTTTGAGCTCATAAAGTACTATTTTTCTTTGAAACTCAAGATGATACAATCATGATGTGTTACGTCATGTTAAAGATCTCGTCGATATGGTTCATTTGAGTCTTTGATTAAGAAATTTGGTCCTCATTGACCGAAGTTATCGAGCTTCAACATGTGAAAAGTCACAAAAATTTTATGTTTGAGCTCATAAAGTACTATTTTTCGTGGAAACTCAAGATGATACAATCATGATATGTATCATTATGTTAAAGATCTCGTCGAGATGGTTCATTTGAGTCTTTGATTAAGAAATTTGGTCCTCATTGACCGAAGTTATCGAGCTTCAACATGTGAAAAGTCACAAAAATTTTATGTTTGAGCTCATAAAGTACTATTTTTCATGGAAACTCAAGATGATACAATCATGATGTGTATCATTATGTTAAAGATCTCGTCGAGATGGTTCATTTGAGTCTTTGATTAAGAAATTTGGTCCTCATTGACCGAAGTTATCGAGCTTCAAAATGTGAAAAGTCACAAAACTTGTATGTTTGAGCTGATTAAGTACTATTTTTCGTGGAAACTCAAGATGATACAATCATGATGTGTATCATTATGTTAAAGATCTCGTCGAGATGGTTCATTTGAGTCTTTGATTAAGAAATTTGGTCCTCATTGACCGAAGTTATCGAGCTTCAAAATGTGAAAAGTCACAAAACTTGTATGTTTGAGCTCATTAAGTACTATTTTTCTTTGAAACTCAAGAAGATACAATCATGATGTGTAACGTCATGTTAAAAATCTCGTCGAGATGGTTCATTTGAGTCTTTGATTAAGAAATTTGGTCCTCATTGACCGAAGTTATCGAGCTTCAACATGTGAAAAGTCACAAAAATTGTATGTTTGAACTCATAAAGTACTATTTTTCTTTGAAACTCAAGATGATACAATCATGATGTGTTACGTCATGTTAAAGATCTCGTCGAGATGGTTCATTTGAGTCTTTGATTAAGAAATTTGGTCCTCATTGACCGAAGTTATCTTGCTTCAACATGTGAAAAGTCACAAAACTTGTATGTTTGAGCTCATAAAGTACTATTTTTCGTGGAAACTCAAGATGATACAATCATGATGTGTTACGTCATGTTAAAGATCTCGTCGAGATGGTTCATTTGAGTCTTTGATTAAGAAATTTGGTCCTCATTGACCGAAGTTATAGAGCTTCAAAGTGTGAAAAGTCACAAAAATTGTATGTTTGAGCTCATAAAGTACTATTTTTCTTTGAAACTCAAGATGATACAATCATGATGTGTTACGTCATGTTGAAGATCTCGTCGAGATGGTTCATTTGAGTCTTTGATTAAGAAATTTGGTCCTCATTGACCGAAGTTATCTTGCTTCAACATGTGAAAAGTCACAAAACTTGTATGTTTGAGCTCATAAAGTACTATTTTTCGTGGAAACTCAAGATGATACAATCATGATGTGTTACATCATGTTAAAGATCTCGTCGAGATGGTTCATTTGAGTCTTTGATTAAGAAATTTGGTCCTCATTGACCGAAGTTATAGAGCTTCAAAGTGTGAAAAGTCACAAAAATTGTATGTTTGAGCTCATAAAGTACTATTTTTCTTTGAAACTCAAGATGATACAATCATGATGTGTTACGTCATGTTAAAGATCTCGTCGAGATGGTTCATTTGAGTCTTTGATTAAGAAATTTGGTCCTCATTGACCGAAGTTATCGAGCTTCAACATGTGAAAAGTCACAAAAATTGTATGTTTGAGCTCATAAAGTACTATTTTTCGTGGAAACTCAAGATGATACAATCATGATATGTATCATTATGTTAAAGATCTCGTCGAGATGGTTCATTTGAGTCTTTGATTAAGAAATTTGGTCCTCATTGACCGAAGTTATAGAGCTTCAAATTGTGAAAAGTCACAAAACTTGTATGTTTGAGCTCATAAAGTACTATTTTTCTTTGAAACTCAAGATGATACAATCATGATGTGTTACGTCATGTTAAAGATCTCGTCGAGATGGTTCATTTGAGTCTTTGATTAAGAAATTTGGTCCTCATTGACCGAAGTTATCGAGCTTCAAAGTGTGAAAAGTCACAAAACTTGTATGTTTGAGCTCATAAAGTACTATTTTTCGTGGAAACTCAAGATGATACAATCATGATGTGTTACGTCATGTTAAAGATCTCGTCGAGATGGTTCATTTGAGTCTTTGATTAAGAAATTTGGTCCTCATTGACCGAAGTTATCGAGCTTCAACATGTGAAAAGTCACAAAAATTTTATGTTTGAGCTCATAAAGTACTATTTTTCGTGGAAACTCAAGATGATACAATCATGATGTGTATCATTATGTTAAAGATCTCGTCGAGATGGTTCATTTGAGTCTTTGATTAAGAAGTTTGGTCCTCATTGACCGAAGTTATCGTGCTTCAAAATGTGAAAAGTCACAAAACTTGTATGTTTGAGCTCATTAAGTACTATTTTTCTTTGAAACTCAAGATGATACAATCATGATGTGTTACGTCATGTTAAAGATCTCGTCGAGATGGTTCATTTGAGTCTTTGATTAAGAAATTTGGTCCTCATTGACCGAAGTTATCGAGCTTCAAAGTGTGAAAAGTCACAAAACTTGTATGTTTGAGCTCATAAAGTACTATTTTTCGTGGAAACTCAAGATGATACAATCATGATGTGTTACGTCATGTTAAAGATCTCGTCGAGATGGTTCATTTGAGTATTTGATTAAGAAATTTGGTGCTCATTGACCGAAGTTATCGAGCTTCAACATGTGAAAAGTCACAAAAATTGTATGTTTGAGCTCATAAAGTACTATTTTTCTTTGAAACTCAAGATGATACAATCATGATGTGTTACGTCATGTTAAAGATCTCGTCGAGATGGTTCATTTGAGTCTTTGATTAAGAAGTTTGGTCCTCATTGACCGAAGTTATCGAGCTTCAAAATGTGAAAAGTCACAAAACTTGTATGTTTGAGCTCATAAAGTACTATTTTTCTTTGAAACTCAAGATGATACAATCATGATGTGTTACGTCATGTTAAAGATCTCGTCGAGATGGTTCATTTGAGTCTTTGATTAAGAAATTTGGTCCTCATTGACCGAAGTTATCGAGCTTCAACATGTGAAAAGTCACAAAAATTGTATGTTTGAGCTCATAAAGTACTATTTTTCTTTGAAACTCAAGATGATACAATCATGATGTGTTACGTCATGTTAAAGATCTCGTCGAGATGGTTCATTTGAGTCTTTGATTAAGAAGTTTGGTCCTCATTGACCGAAGTTATCGAGCTTCAAAATGTGAAAAGTCACAAAACTTGTATGTTTGAGCTGATTAAGTACTATTTTTCGTGGAAACTCAAGATGATACAATCATGATGTGTATCATTATGTAAAAGATCTCGTCGAGATGGTTCATTTGAGTCTTTGATTAAGAAATTTGGTCCTCATTGACCGAAGTTATCGTGCTTCAAAATGTGAAAAGTCACAAAACTTGTATGTTTGAGCTCATTAAGTACTATTTTTCTTTAAAACTCAAGAAGATACAATCATGATGTGTAACGTCATGTTAAAAATCTCGTCGAGATGGTTCATTTGAGTATTTGATTAAGAAATTTGGTCCTCATTGACCGAAGTTATCGAGCTTCAACATGTGAAAAGTCACAAAACTTGTATGTTTGAGCTCATTAAGTACTATTTTTCTTTGAAACTCAAGATGATACAATCATGATGTGTTACGTCATGTTAAAGATCTCGTCGAGATGGTTCATTTGAGTATTTGATTAAGAAATTTGGTCCTCATTGACCGAAGTTATCGTGCTTCAAAATGTGAAAAGTCACAAAACTTGTATGTTTGAGCTCATTAAGTACTATTTTTCTTTGAAACTCAAGAAGATACAATCATGATGTGTAACGTCATGTTAAAAATCTCGTCGAGATGGTTCATTTGAGTATTTGATTAAGAAATTTGGTCCTCATTGACCGAAGTTATCGAGCTTCAACATGTGAAAAGTCACAAAACTTGTATGTTTGAGCTCATTAAGTACTATTTTTCTTTGAAACTCAAGATGATACAATCATGATGTGTTACGTCATGTTAAAGATCTCGTCGAGATGGTTCATTTGAGTCTTTGATTAAGAAATTTGGTCCTCATTGACCGAAGTTATCGAGCTTCAAAATGTGAAAAGTCACAAAACTTGTATGTTTGAGCTCATTAAGTACTATTTTTCTTTGAAACTCAAGAAGATACAATCATGATGTGTAACGTCATGTTAAAAATCTCGTCGAGATGGTTCATTTGAGTCTTTGATTAAGAAATTTGGTCCTCATTGACCGAAGTTATCGAGCTTCAAAATGTAAAAAGTCACAAAACTTGTATGTTTGAGCTCATTAAGTACTATTTTTCTTTGAAACTCAAGAAGATACAATCATGATGTGTAACGTCATGTTAAAGATCTCGTCGAGATGGTTCATTTGAGTATTTGATTAAGAAATTTGGTCCTCATTGACCGAAGTTATCGAGCTTCAACATGTGAAAAGTCACAAAAATTTTATGTTTGAGCTCATAAAGTACTATTTTTCGTGGAAACTCAAGATGATACAATCATGATATGTATCATTATGTTAAAGATCTCGTCGAGATGGTTCATTTGAGTCTTTGATTAAGAAATTTGGTCCTCATTGACCGAAGTTATAGAGCTTCAAAGTGTGAAAAGTCACAAAACTTGTATGTTTGAGCTCATAAAGTACTATTTTTCTTTGAAACTCAAGATGATACAATCATGATGTGTTACGTCATGTTAAAGATCTCGTCGAGATGGTTCATTTGAGTCTTTGATTAAGAAATGTGGTCCTCATTGACCGAAGTTATCGAGCTTCAAAGTGTGAAAAGTCACAAAACTTGTATGTTTGAGCTCATAAAGTACTATTTTTCGTGGAAACTCAAGATGATACAATCATGATGTGTTACGTCATGTTAAAGATCTCGTCGAGATGGTTCATTTGAGTCTTTGATTAAGAAATTTGGTCCTCATTGACCGAAGTTATCGAGCTTCAACATGTGAAAAGTCACAAAAATTGTATGTTTGAGCTCATAAAGTACTATTTTTCGTGGAAACTCAAGATGATACAATCATGATGTGTTACGTCATGTTAAAGATCTCGTCGAGATGGTTCATTTGAGTCTTTGATTAGGAAATTTGGTCCTCATTGACCGAAGTTATCGAGCTTCAAAATGTGAAAAGTCACAAAACTTGTATGTTTGAGCTCATAAAGTACTATTTTTCGTGGAAACTCAAGATGATACAATCATGATGTGTTACGTCATGTTAAAGATCTCGTCGAGATGGTTCATTTGAGTCTTTGATTAAGAAATTTGGTCCTCATTGACCGAAGTTATCGAGCTTCAACATGTGAAAAGTCACAAAAATTGTATGTTTGAGCTCATAAAGTACTATTTTTCGTGGAAACTCAAGATGATACAATCATGATGTGTTACGTCATGTTAAAGATCTCGTCGAGATGGTTCATTTGAGTCTTTGATTAAGAAATTTGGTCCTCATTGACCGAAGTTATCGAGCTTCAAAGTGTGAAAAGTCACAAAACTTGTATGTTTGAGCTCATAAAGTACTATTTTTCGTGGAAACTCAAGATGATACAATCATGATGTGTTACGTCATGTTAAAGATCTCGTCGAGATGGTTCATTTGAGTATTTGATTAAGAAATTTGGTGCTCATTGACCGAAGTTATCGAGCTTCAACATGTGAAAAGTCACAAAAATTGTATGTTTGAGCTCATAAAGTACTATTTTTCTTTGAAACTCAAGATGATACAATCATGATGTGTTACGTCATGTTAAAGATCTCGTCGAGATGGTTCATTTGAGTCTTTGAATAAGAAATTTGGTCCTCATTGACCGAAGTTATCGAGCTTCAAAATGTGAAAAGTCACAAAACTTGTATGTTTGAGCTCATAAAGTACTATTTTTCGTGGAAACTCAAGATGATACAATCATGATGTGTTACGTCATGTTAACGATCTCGTCGAGATGGTTCATTTGAGTCTTTGATTAAGAAATTTGGTCCTCATTGACCGAAGTTATCGAGCTTCAACATGTGAAAAGTCACAAAAATTGTATGTTTGAGCTCATAAAGTACTATTTTTCTTTGAAACTCAAGATGATACAATCATGATGTGTTACGTCATGTTAAAGATCTCGTCGAGATGGTTCATTTGAGTATTTGATTAAGAAATTTGGTCCTCATTGACCGAAGTTATCGAGCTTCAACATGTGAAAAGTCACAAAACTTGTATGTTTGAGCTCATTAAGTACTATTTTTCTTTGAAACTCAAGATGATACAATCATGATGTGTTACGTCATGTTAAAGATCTCGTCGAGATGGTTCATTTGAGTATTTGATTAAGAAATTTGGTCCTCATTGACCGAAGTTATCGTGCTTCAAAATGTGAAAAGTCACAAAACTTGTATGTTTGAGCTCATTAAGTACTATTTTTCTTTGAAACTCAAGAAGATACAATCATGATGTGTAACGTCATGTTAAAAATCTCGTCGAGATGGTTCATTTGAGTATTTGATTAAGAAATTTGGTCCTCATTGACCGAAGTTATCGAGCTTCAACATGTGAAAAGTCACAAAACTTGTATGTTTGAGCTCATTAAGTACTATTTTTCTTTGAAACTCAAGATGATACAATCATGATGTGTTACGTCATGTTAAAGATCTCGTCGAGATGGTTCATTTGAGTCTTTGATTAAGAAATTTGGTCCTCATTGACCGAAGTTATCGAGCTTCAAAATGTGAAAAGTCACAAAACTTGTATGTTTGAGCTCATTAAGTACTATTTTTCTTTGAAACTCAAGATGATACAATCATGATGTGTTACGTCATGTTAAAGATCTCGTCGAGATGGTTCATTTGAGTATTTGATTAAGAAATTTGGTCCTCATTGACCGAAGTTATCGTGCTTCAAAATGTGAAAAGTCACAAAACTTGTATGTTTGAGCTCATTAAGTACTATTTTTCTTTGAAACTCAAGATGATACAATCATGATGTGTTACGTCATGTTAAAGATCTCGTCGAGATGGTTCATTTGAGTCTTTGATTAAGAAATTTGGTCCTCATTGACCGAAGTTATCGAGCTTCAAAATGTGAAAAGTCACAAAACTTGTATGTTTGAGCTGATTAAGTACTATTTTTCGTGGAAACTCAAGATGATACAATCATGATGTGTTACGTCATGTTAAAGATCTCGTCGAGATGGTTCATTTGAGTCTTTGATTAAGAAATTTGGTCCTCATTGACCGAAGTTATCGAGCTTCAAAATGTGAAAAGTCACAAAACTTGTATGTTTGAGCTCATTAAGTACTATTTTTCTTTGAAACTCAAGAAGATAAAATCATGATGTGTAACGTCATGTTAAAAATCTCGTCGAGATGGTTCATTTGAGTCTTTGATTAAGAAATTTGGTCCTCATTGACCGAAGTTATCGAGCTTCAAAATGTAAAAAGTCACAAAACTTGTATGTTTGAGCTCATTAAGTACTATTTTTCTTTGAAACTCAAGAAGATACAATCATGATGTGTAACGTCATGTTAAAGATCTCGTCGAGATGGTTCATTTGAGTATTTGATTAAGAAAGTTGGTCCTCATTGACCGAAGTTATCGAGCTTCAACATGTGAAAAGTCACAAAAATTTTATGTTTGAGCTCATAAAGTACTATTTTTCGTGGAAACTCAAGATGATACAATCATGATATGTATCATTATGTTAAAGATCTCGTCGAGATGGTTCATTTGAGTCTTTGATTAAGAAATTTGGTCCTCATTGACCGAAGTTATAGAGCTTCAAAGTGTGAAAAGTCACAAAACTTGTATGTTTGAGCTCATAAAGTACTATTTTTCTTTGAAACTCAAGATGATACAATCATGATGTGTTACGTCATGTTAAAGATCTCGTCGAGATGGTTCATTTGAGTCTTTGATTAAGAAATTTGGTCCTCATTGACCGAAGTTATCGAGCTTCAACATGTGAAAAGTCACAAAAATTGTATGTTTGAGCTCATAAAGTACTATTTTTCTTTGAAACTCAAGATGATACAATCATGATGTGTTACGTCATGTTAAAGATCTCGTCGAGATGGTTCATTTGAGTCTTTGATTAAGAAGTTTGGTCCTCATTGACCGAAGTTATCGAGCTTCAAAATGTGAAAAGTCACAAAACTTGTATGTTTGAGCTGATTAAGTACTATTTTTCGTGGAAACTCAAGATGATACAATCATGATGTGTATCATTATGTAAAAGATCTCGTCGAGATGGTTCATTTGAGTCTTTGATTAAGAAATTTGGTCCTCATTGACCGAAGTTATCGTGCTTCAAAATGTGAAAAGTCACAAAACTTGTATGTTTGAGCTCATTAAGTACTATTTTTCTTTAAAACTCAAGAAGATACAATCATGATGTGTAACGTCATGTTAAAAATCTCGTCGAGATGGTTCATTTGAGTATTTGATTAAGAAATTTGGTCCTCATTGACCGAAGTTATCGAGCTTCAACATGTGAAAAGTCACAAAACTTGTATGTTTGAGCTCATTAAGTACTATTTTTCTTTGAAACTCAAGATGATACAATCATGATGTGTTACGTCATGTTAAAGATCTCGTCGAGATGGTTCATTTGAGTATTTGATTAAGAAATTTGGTCCTCATTGACCGAAGTTATCGTGCTTCAAAATGTGAAAAGTCACAAAACTTGTATGTTTGAGCTCATTAAGTACTATTTTTCTTTGAAACTCAAGATGATACAATCATGATGTGTTACGTCATGTTAAAGATCTCGTCGAGATGGTTCATTTGAGTCTTTGATTAAGAAATTTGGTCCTCATTGACCGAAGTTATCGAGCTTCAAAATGTGAAAAGTCACAAAACTTGTATGTTTGAGCTCATTAAGTACTATTTTTCTTTGAAACTCAAGAAGATACAATCATGATGTGTAACGTCATGTTAAAAATCTCGTCGAGATGGTTCATTTGAGTCTTTGATTAAGAAATTTGGTCCTCATTGACCGAAGTTATCGAGCTTCAAAATGTAAAAAGTCACAAAACTTGTATGTTTGAGCTCATTAAGTACTATTTTTCTTTGAAACTCAAGAAGATACAATCATGATGTGTAACGTCATGTTAAAGATCTCGTCGAGATGGTTCATTTGAGTATTTGATTAAGAAATTTGGTCCTCATTGACCGAAGTTATCGAGCTTCAACATGTGAAAAGTCACAAAAATTTTATGTTTGAGCTCATAAAGTACTATTTTTCGTGGAAACTCAAGATGATACAATCATGATATGTATCATTATGTTAAAGATCTCGTCGAGATGGTTCATTTGAGTCTTTGATTAAGAAATTTGGTCCTCATTGACCGAAGTTATAGAGCTTCAAAGTGTGAAAAGTCACAAAACTTGTATGTTTGAGCTCATAAAGTACTATTTTTCTTTGAAACTCAAGATGATACAATCATGATGTGTTACGTCATGTTAAAGATCTCGTCGAGATGGTTCATTTGAGTCTTTGATTAAGAAATGTGGTCCTCATTGACCGAAGTTATCGAGCTTCAAAGTGTGAAAAGTCACAAAACTTGTATGTTTGAGCTCATAAAGTACTATTTTTCGTGGAAACTCAAGATGATACAATCATGATGTGTTACGTCATGTTAAAGATCTCGTCGAGATGGTTCATTTGAGTCTTTGATTAAGAAATTTGGTCCTCATTGACCGAAGTTATCGAGCTTCAACATGTGAAAAGTCACAAAAATTGTATGTTTGAGCTCATAAAGTACTATTTTTCGTGGAAACTCAAGATGATACAATCATGATGTGTTACGTCATGTTAAAGATCTCGTCGAGATGGTTCATTTGAGTCTTTGATTAGGAAATTTGGTCCTCATTGACCGAAGTTATCGAGCTTCAAAATGTGAAAAGTCACAAAACTTGTATGTTTGAGCTGATTAAGTACTATTTTTCGTGGAAACTCAAGATGATACAATCATGATGTGTATCATTATGTTAAAGATCTCGTCGAGATGGTTCATTTGAGTCTTTGATTAAGAAATTTGGTCCTCATTGACCGAAGTTATCGAGCTTCAAAATGTGAAAAGTCACAAAACTTGTATGTTTGAGCTCATTAAGTACTATTTTTCTTTGAAACTCAAGAAGATACAATCATGATGTGTAACGTCATGTTAAAAATCTCGTCGAGATGGTTCATTTGAGTATTTGATTAAGAAATTTGGTCCTCATTGACCGAAGTTATCGAGCTTCAACATGTGAAAAGTCACAAAACTTGTATGTTTGAGCTCATTAAGTACTATTTTTCTTTGAAACTCAAGATGATACAATCATGATGTGTTACGTCATGTTAAAGATCTCGTCGAGATGGTTCATTTGAGTATTTGATTAAGAAATTTGGTCCTCATTGACCGAAGTTATCGTGCTTCAAAATGTGAAAAGTCACAAAACTTGTATGTTTGAGCTCATTAAGTACTATTTTTCTTTGAAACTCAAGAAGATACAATCATGATGTGTAACGTCATGTTAAAAATCTCGTCGAGATGGTTCATTTGAGTATTTGATTAAGAAATTTGGTCCTCATTGACCGAAGTTATCGAGCTTCAACATGTGAAATGTCACAAAACTTGTATGTTTGAGCTCATTAAGTACTATTTTTCTTTGAAACTCAAGATGATACAATCATGATGTGTTACGTCATGTTAAAGATCTCGTCGAGATGGTTCATTTGAGTCTTTGATTAAGAAATTTGGTCCTCATTGACCGAAGTTATCGAGCTTCAAAATGTGAAAAGTCACAAAACTTGTATGTTTGAGCTCATTAAGTACTATTTTTCTTTGAAACTCAAGAAGATACAATCATGATGTGTAACGTCATGTTAAAAATCTCGTCGAGATGGTTCATTTGAGTCTTTGATTAAGAAATTTGGTCCTCATTGACCGAAGTTATCGAGCTTCAAAATGTAAAAAGTCACAAAACTTGTATGTTTGAGCTCATTAAGTACTATTTTTCTTTGAAACTCAAGAAGATACAATCATGATGTGTAACGTCATGTTAAAGATCTCGTCGAGATGGTTCATTTGAGTATTTGATTAAGAAATTTGGTCCTCATTGACCGAAGTTATCGAGCTTCAACATGTGAAAAGTCACAAAAATTTTATGTTTGAGCTCATAAAGTACTATTTTTCGTGGAAACTCAAGATGATACAATCATGATATGTATCATTATGTTAAAGATCTCGTCGAGATGGTTCATTTGAGTCTTTGATTAAGAAATTTGGTCTTCATTGACCGAAGTTATAGAGCTTCAAAGTGTGAAAAGTCACAAAACTTGTATGTTTGAGCTCATAAAGTACTATTTTTCTTTGAAACTCAAGATGATACAATCATGATGTGTTACGTCATGTTAAAGATCTCGTCGAGATGGTTCATTTGAGTCTTTGATTAAGAAATTTGGTCCTCATTGACCGAAGTTATCGAGCTTCAAAGTGTGAAAAGTCACAAAACTTGTATGTTTGAGCTCATAAAGTACTATTTTTCGTGGAAACTCAAGATGATACAATCATGATGTGTATCATTATGTTAAAGATCTCGTCGAGATGGTTCATTTGAGTCTTTGATTAAGAAATTTGGTCCTCATTGACCGAAGTTATCGAGCTTCAAAGTGTGAAAAGTCACAAAACTTGTATTTTTGAGCTCATAAAGTACTATTTTTCGTGGAAACTCAAGATGATACAATCATGATGTGTTACGTCATGTTAAAGATCTCGTCGAGATGGTTCATTTGAGTCTTTGATTAAGAAATTTGGTCCTCATTGACCGAAGTTATCGAGCTTCAACATGTGAAAAGTCACAAAACTTGTATGTTTGAGCTCATTAAGTACTATTTTTCTTTGAAACTCAAGATGATACAATCATGATGTGTTACGTCATGTTAAAGATCTCGTCGAGATGGTTCATTTGAGTCTTTGATTAAGAAATTTGGTCCTCATTGACCGAAGTTATCGAGCTTCAAAATGTGAAAAGTCACAAAACTTGTATGTTTGAGCTCATTAAGTACTATTTTTCTTTGAAACTCAAGAAGATACAATCATGATGTGTAACGTCATGTTAAAAATCTCGTCGAGATGGTTCATTTGAGTCTTTGATTAAGAAATTTGGTCCTCATTGACCGAAGTTATCGAGCTTCAAAATGTAAAAAGTCACAAAACTTGTATGTTTGAGCTCATTAAGTACTATTTTTCTTTGAAACTCAAGAAGATACAATCATGATGTGTAACGTCATGTTAAAGATCTCGTCGAGATGGTTCATTTGAGTATTTGATTAAGAAATTTGGTCCTCATTGACCGAAGTTATCGAGCTTCAACATGTGAAAAGTCACAAAAATTTTATGTTTGAGCTCATAAAGTACTATTTTTCGTGGAAACTCAAGATGATACAATCATGATATGTATCATTATGTTAAAGATCTCGTCGAGATGGTTCATTTGAGTCTTTGATTAAGAAATTTGGTCTTCATTGACCGAAGTTATAGAGCTTCAAAGTGTGAAAAGTCACAAAACTTGTATGTTTGAGCTCATAAAGTACTATTTTTCTTTGAAACTCAAGATGATACAATCATGATGTGTTACGTCATGTTAAAGATCTCGTCGAGATGGTTCATTTGAGTCTTTGATTAAGAAATTTGGTCCTCATTGACCGAAGTTATCGAGCTTCAAAGTGTGAAAAGTCACAAAACTTGTATGTTTGAGCTCATAAAGTACTATTTTTCGTGGAAACTCAAGATGATACAATCATGATGTGTATCATTATGTTAAAGATCTCGTCGAGATGGTTCATTTGAGTCTTTGATTAAGAAATTTGGTCCTCATTGACCGAAGTTATCGAGCTTCAAAGTGTGAAAAGTCACAAAACTTGTATTTTTGAGCTCATAAAGTACTATTTTTCGTGGAAACTCAAGATGATACAATCATGATGTGTTACGTCATGTTAAAGATCTCGTCGAGATGGTTCATTTGAGTCTTTGATTAAGAAATTTGGTCCTCATTGACCGAAGTTATCGAGCTTCAACATGTGAAAAGTCAAAAAAATTGTATGTTTGAGCTCATAAAGTACTATTTTTCTTTGAAACTCAAGATGATACAATCATGATGTGTTACGTCATGTTAAAGATCTCGTCGAGATGGTTCATTTGAGTCTTTGATTAAGAAATTTGGTCCTCATTGACCGAAGTTATCGAGCTTCAAAATGTGAAAAGTCACAAAACTTGTATGTTTGAGCTGATTAAGTACTATTTTTCGTGGAAACTCAAGATGATACAATCATGATGTGTATCATTATGTTAAAGATCTCGTCGAGATGGTTCATTTGAGTCTTTGATTAAGAAATTTGGTCCTCATTGACCGAAGTTATCGAGCTTCAAAGTGTGAAAAGTCACAAAACTTGTATGTTTGAGCTCATAAAGTACTATTTTTCGTGGAAACTCAAGATGATACAATCATGATGTGTTACGTCATGTTAAAGATCTCGTCGAGATGGTTCATTTGAGTCTTTGATTAAGAAATTTGGTCCTCATTGACCGAAGTTATCGAGCTTCAACATGTGAAAAGTCACAAAAATTTTATGTTTGAGCTCATAAAGTACTATTTTTCTTTGAAACTCAAGAAGATACAATCATGATGTGTAACGTCATGTTAAAAATCTCGTCGAGATGGTTCATTTGAGTATTTGATTAAGAAATTTGGTCCTCATTGACCGAAGTTATCGAGCTTCAAAGTGTGAAAAGTCACAAAAATTGTATGTTTGAGCTCATAAAGTACTATTTTTCTTTGAAACTCAAGATGATACAATCATGATGTGTTACGTCATGTTAAAGATCTCGTCGAGATGGTTCATTTGAGTCTTTGATTAAGAAATTTGGTCCTCATTGACCGAAGTTATCGAGCTTCAAAATGTGAAAAGTCACAAAACTTGTATGTTTGAGCTGATTAAGTACTATTTTTCGTGGAAACTCAAGATGATACAATCATGATGTGTATCATTATGTTAAAGATCTCGTCGAGATGGTTCATTTGAGTCTTTGATTAAGAAATTTGGTCCTCATTGACCGAAGTTATCGAGCTTCAAAGTGTGAAAAGTCACAAAACTTGTATGTTTGAGCTCATAAAGTACTATTTTTCGTGGAAACTCAAGATCATACAATCATGATGTGTTACGTCATGTTAAAGATCTCGTCGAGATGGTTCATTTGAGTCTTTGATTAAGAAATTTGGTCCTCATTGACCGAAGTTATCGAGCTTCAACATGTGAAAAGTCACAAAAATTTTATGTTTGAGCTCATAAAGTACTATTTTTCGTGGAAACTCAAGATGATACAATCATGATGTGTATCATTATGTAAAAGATCTCGTCGAGATGGTTCATTTGAGTCTTTGATTAAGAAATTTGGTCCTCATTGACCGAAGTTATCGTGCTTCAAAATGTGAAAAGTCACAAAACTTGTATGTTTGAGCTCATTAAGTACTATTTTTCTTTGAAACTCAAGAAGATACAATCATGATGTGTAACGTCATGTTAAAAATCTCGTCGAGATGGTTCATTTGAGTATTTGATTAAGAAATTTGGTCCTCATTGACCGAAGTTATCGAGCTTCAACATGTGAAAAGTCACAAAACTTGTATGTTTGAGCTCATTAAGTACTATTTTTCTTTGAAACTCAAGATGATACAATCATGATGTGTTACGTCATGTTAAAGATCTCGTCGAGATGGTTCATTTGAGTCTTTGATTAAGAAATTTGGTCCTCATTGACCGAAGTTATCGAACTTCAAAATGTGAAAAGTCACAAAACTTGTATGTTTGAGCTCATTAAGTACTATTTTTCTTTGAAACTCAAGAAGATACAATCATGATGTGTAACGTCATGTTAAAAATCTCGTCGAGATGGTTCATTTGAGTCTTTGATTAAGAAATTTGGTCCTCATTGACCGAAGTTATCGAGCTTCAAAATGTGAAAAGTCACAAAACTTGTATGTTTGAGCTCATTAAGTACTATTTTTCTTTGAAACTCAAGATGATACAATCATGATGTGTTACGTCATGTTAAAGATCTCGTCGAGATGGTTCATTTGAGTCTTTGATTAAGAAATGTGGTCCTCATTGACCGAAGTTGTCGAGCTTCAAAGTGTGAAAAGTCACAAAACTTGTATGTTTGAGCTCATTAAGTACTATTTTTCTTTGAAACTCAAGATGATACAATCATGATGTGTTACGTCATGTTAAAGATCTCGTCGAGATGGTTCATTTGAGTATTTGATTAAGAAATTTGGTCCTCATTGACCGAAGTTATCGTGCTTCAAAATGTGAAAAGTCACAAAACTTGTATGTTTGAGCTCATAAAGTACTATTTTTCGTGGAAACTCAAGATGATACAATCATGATATGTATCATTATGTTAAAGATCTCGTCGAGATGGTTCATTTGAGTCTTTGATTAAGAAATTTGGTCCTCATTGACCGAAGTTATAGAGCTTCAAAGTGTGAAAAGTCACAAAACTTGTATGTTTGAGCTCATAAAGTACTATTTTTCTTTGAAACTCAAGATGATACAATCATGATGTGTTACGTCATGTTAAAGATCTCGTCGAGATGGTTCATTTGAGTCTTTGATTAAGAAATGTGGTCCTCATTGACCGAAGTTATCGAGCTTCAAAGTGTGAAAAGTCACAAAACTTGTATGTTTGAGCTCATAAAGTACTATTTTTCGTGGAAACTCAAGATGATACAATCATGATGTGTTACGTCATGTTAAAGATCTCGTCGAGATGGTTCATTTGAGTCTTTGATTAAGAAATTTGGTCCTCATTGACCGAAGTTATCGAGCTTCAACATGTGAAAAGTCACAAAAATTGTATGTTTGAGCTCATAAAGTACTATTTTTCGTGGAAACTCAAGATGATACAATCATGATGTGTTACGTCATGTTAAAGATCTCGTCGAGATGGTTCATTTGAGTATTTGATTAGGAAATTTGGTCCTCATTGACCGAAGTTATCGAGCTTCAAAATGTGAAAAGTCACAAAACTTGTATGTTTGAGCTGATTAAGTACTATTTTTCGTGGAAACTCAAGATGATACAATCATGATGTGTATCATTATGTTAAAGATCTCGTCGAGATGGTTCATTTGAGTCTTTGATTAAGAAATTTGGTCCTCATTGACCGAAGTTATCGAGCTTCAAAGTGTGAAAAGTCACAAAACTTGTATGTTTGAGCTCATAAAGTACTATTTTTCGTGGAAACTCAAGATCATACAATCATGATGTGTTACGTCATGTTAAAGATCTCGTCGAGATGGTTCATTTGAGTCTTTGATTAAGAAATTTGGTCCTCATTGACCGAAGTTATCGAGCTTCAACATGTGAAAAGTCACAAAAATTTTATGTTTGAGCTCATAAAGTACTATTTTTCGTGGAAACTCAAGATGATACAATCATGATGTGTATCATTATGTAAAAGATCTCGTCGAGATGGTTCATTTGAGTCTTTGATTAAGAAATTTGGTCCTCATTGACCGAAGTTATCGTGCTTCAAAATGTGAAAAGTCACAAAACTTGTATGTTTGAGCTCATTAAGTACTATTTTTCTTTGAAACTCAAGAAGATACAATCATGATGTGTAACGTCATGTTAAAAATCTCGTCGAGATGGTTCATTTGAGTATTTGATTAAGAAATTTGGTCCTCATTGACCGAAGTTATCGAGCTTCAACATGTGAAAAGTCACAAAACTTGTATGTTTGAGCTCATTAAGTACTATTTTTCTTTGAAACTCAAGATGATACAATCATGATGTGTTACGTCATGTTAAAGATCTCGTCGAGATGGTTCATTTGAGTCTTTGATTAAGAAATTTGGTCCTCATTGACCGAAGTTATCGAGCTTCAAAATGTGAAAAGTCACAAAACTTGTATGTTTGAGCTCATTAAGTACTATTTTTCTTTGAAACTCAAGAAGATACAATCATGATGTGTAACGTCATGTTAAAAATCTCGTCGAGATGGTTCATTTGAGTCTTTGATTAAGAAATTTGGTCCTCATTGACCGAAGTTATCGAGCTTCAAAATGTGAAAAGTCACAAAACTTGTATGTTTGAGCTCATTAAGTACTATTTTTCTTTGAAACTCAAGATGATACAATCATGATGTGTTACGTCATGTTAAAGATCTCGTCGAGATGGTTCATTTGAGTCTTTGATTAAGAAATGTGGTCCTCATTGACCGAAGTTGTCGAGCTTCAAAGTGTGAAAAGTCACAAAACTTGTATGTTTGAGCTCATTAAGTACTATTTTTCTTTGAAACTCAAGATGATACAATCATGATGTGTTACGTCATGTTAAAGATCTCGTCGAGATGGTTCATTTGAGTATTTGATTAAGAAATTTGGTCCTCATTGACCGAAGTTATCGTGCTTCAAAATGTGAAAAGTCACAAAACTTGTATGTTTGAGCTCATTAAGTACTATTTTTCTTTGAAACTCAAGAAGATACAATCATGATGTGTAACGTCATGTTAAAAATCTCGTCGAGATGGTTCATTTGAGTATTTGATTAAGAAATTTGGTCCTCATTGACCGAAGTTATCGAGCTTCAACATGTGAAAAGTCACAAAACTTGTATGTTTGAGCTCATTAAGTACTATTTTTCTTTGAAACTCAAGAAGATACAATCATGATGTGTATCATTATGTTAAAGATCTCGTCGAGATGGTTCATTTGAGTCTTTGATTAAGAAATTTGGTCCTCATTGACCGAAGTTATCGAGCTTCAAAGTGTGAAAAGTCACAAAACTTGTATTTTTGAGCTCATAAAGTACTATTTTTCGTGGAAACTCAAGATGATACAATCATGATGTGTTACGTCATGTTAAAGATCTCGTCGAGATGGTTCATTTGAGTCTTTGATTAAGAAATTTGGTCCTCATTGACCGAAGTTATCGAGCTTCAAAATGTGAAAAGTCACAAAACTTGTATGTTTGAGCTCATTAAGTACTATTTTTCTTTGAAACTCAAGAAGATACAATCATGATGTGTAACGTCATGTTAAAAATCTCGTCGAGATGGTTCATTTGAGTCTTTGATTAAGAAATTTGGTCCTCATTGACCGAAGTTATCGAGCTTCAAAATGTAAAAAGTCACAAAACTTGTATGTTTGAGCTCATTAAGTACTATTTTTCTTTGAAACTCAAGAAGATACAATCATGATGTGTAACGTCATGTTAAAGATCTCGTCGAGATGGTTCATTTGAGTATTTGATTAAGAAATTTGGTCCTCATTGACCGAAGTTATCGAGCTTCAACATGTGAAAAGTCACAAAAATTTTATGTTTGAGCTCATAAAGTACTATTTTTCGTGGAAACTCAAGATGATACAATCATGATATGTATCATTATGTTAAAGATCTCGTCGAGATGGTTCATTTGAGTCTTTGATTAAGAAATTTGGTCTTCATTGACCGAAGTTATAGAGCTTCAAAGTGTGAAAAGTCACAAAACTTGTATGTTTGAGCTCATAAAGTACTATTTTTCTTTGAAACTCAAGATGATACAATCATGATGTGTTACGTCATGTTAAAGATCTCGTCGAGATGGTTCATTTGAGTCTTTGATTAAGAAATTTGGTCCTCATTGACCGAAGTTATCGAGCTTCAAAGTGTGAAAAGTCACAAAACTTGTATGTTTGAGCTCATAAAGTACTATTTTTCGTGGAAACTCAAGATGATACAATCATGATGTGTATCATTATGTTAAAGATCTCGTCGAGATGGTTCATTTGAGTCTTTGATTAAGAAATTTGGTCCTCATTGACCGAAGTTATCGAGCTTCAAAGTGTGAAAAGTCACAAAACTTGTATTTTTGAGCTCATAAAGTACTATTTTTCGTGGAAACTCAAGATGATACAATCATGATGTGTTACGTCATGTTAAAGATCTCGTCGAGATGGTTCATTTGAGTCTTTGATTAAGAAATTTGGTCCTCATTGACCGAAGTTATCGAGCTTCAACATGTGAAAAGTCACAAAACTTGTATGTTTGAGCTCATTAAGTACTATTTTTCTTTGAAACTCAAGATGATACAATCATGATGTGTTACGTCATGTTAAAGATCTCGTCGAGATGGTTCATTTGAGTCTTTGATTAAGAAATTTGGTCCTCATTGACCGAAGTTATCGAGCTTCAAAATGTGAAAAGTCACAAAACTTGTATGTTTGAGCTCATTAAGTACTATTTTTCTTTGAAACTCAAGAAGATACAATCATGATGTGTAACGTCATGTTAAAAATCTCGTCGAGATGGTTCATTTGAGTCTTTGATTAAGAAATTTGGTCCTCATTGACCGAAGTTATCGAGCTTCAAAATGTAAAAAGTCACAAAACTTGTATGTTTGAGCTCATTAAGTACTATTTTTCTTTGAAACTCAAGAAGATACAATCATGATGTGTAACGTCATGTTAAAGATCTCGTCGAGATGGTTCATTTGAGTATTTGATTAAGAAATTTGGTCCTCATTGACCGAAGTTATCGAGCTTCAACATGTGAAAAGTCACAAAAATTTTATGTTTGAGCTCATAAAGTACTATTTTTCGTGGAAACTCAAGATGATACAATCATGATATGTATCATTATGTTAAAGATCTCGTCGAGATGGTTCATTTGAGTCTTTGATTAAGAAATTTGGTCTTCATTGACCGAAGTTATAGAGCTTCAAAGTGTGAAAAGTCACAAAACTTGTATGTTTGAGCTCATAAAGTACTATTTTTCTTTGAAACTCAAGATGATACAATCATGATGTGTTACGTCATGTTAAAGATCTCGTCGAGATGGTTCATTTGAGTCTTTGATTAAGAAATTTGGTCCTCATTGACCGAAGTTATCGAGCTTCAAAGTGTGAAAAGTCACAAAACTTGTATGTTTGAGCTCATAAAGTACTATTTTTCGTGGAAACTCAAGATGATACAATCATGATGTGTATCATTATGTTAAAGATCTCGTCGAGATGGTTCATTTGAGTCTTTGATTAAGAAATTTGGTCCTCATTGACCGAAGTTATCGAGCTTCAAAGTGTGAAAAGTCACAAAACTTGTATTTTTGAGCTCATAAAGTACTATTTTTCGTGGAAACTCAAGATGATACAATCATGATGTGTTACGTCATGTTAAAGATCTCGTCGAGATGGTTCATTTGAGTCTTTGATTAAGAAATTTGGTCCTCATTGACCGAAGTTATCGAGCTTCAACATGTGAAAAGTCAAAAAAATTGTATGTTTGAGCTCATAAAGTACTATTTTTCTTTGAAACTCAAGATGATACAATCATGATGTGTTACGTCATGTTAAAGATCTCGTCGAGATGGTTCATTTGAGTCTTTGATTAAGAAATTTGGTCCTCATTGACCGAAGTTATCGAGCTTCAAAATGTGAAAAGTCACAAAACTTGTATGTTTGAGCTGATTAAGTACTATTTTTCGTGGAAACTCAAGATGATACAATCATGATGTGTATCATTATGTTAAAGATCTCGTCGAGATGGTTCATTTGAGTCTTTGATTAAGAAATTTGGTCCTCATTGACCGAAGTTATCGAGCTTCAAAGTGTGAAAAGTCACAAAACTTGTATGTTTGAGCTCATAAAGTACTATTTTTCGTGGAAACTCAAGATGATACAATCATGATGTGTTACGTCATGTTAAAGATCTCGTCGAGATGGTTCATTTGAGTCTTTGATTAAGAAATTTGGTCCTCATTGACCGAAGTTATCGAGCTTCAACATGTGAAAAGTCACAAAAATTTTATGTTTGAGCTCATAAAGTACTATTTTTCTTTGAAACTCAAGAAGATACAATCATGATGTGTAACGTCATGTTAAAAATCTCGTCGAGATGGTTCATTTGAGTATTTGATTAAGAAATTTGGTCCTCATTGACCGAAGTTATCGAGCTTCAAAGTGTGAAAAGTCACAAAAATTGTATGTTTGAGCTCATAAAGTACTATTTTTCTTTGAAACTCAAGATGATACAATCATGATGTGTTACGTCATGTTAAAGATCTCGTCGAGATGGTTCATTTGAGTCTTTGATTAAGAAATTTGGTCCTCATTGACCGAAGTTATCGAGCTTCAAAATGTGAAAAGTCACAAAACTTGTATGTTTGAGCTGATTAAGTACTATTTTTCGTGGAAACTCAAGATGATACAATCATGATGTGTATCATTATGTTAAAGATCTCGTCGAGATGGTTCATTTGAGTCTTTGATTAAGAAATTTGGTCCTCATTGACCGAAGTTATCGAGCTTCAAAGTGTGAAAAGTCACAAAACTTGTATGTTTGAGCTCATAAAGTACTATTTTTCGTGGAAACTCAAGATCATACAATCATGATGTGTTACGTCATGTTAAAGATCTCGTCGAGATGGTTCATTTGAGTCTTTGATTAAGAAATTTGGTCCTCATTGACCGAAGTTATCGAGCTTCAACATGTGAAAAGTCACAAAAATTTTATGTTTGAGCTCATAAAGTACTATTTTTCGTGGAAACTCAAGATGATACAATCATGATGTGTATCATTATGTAAAAGATCTCGTCGAGATGGTTCATTTGAGTCTTTGATTAAGAAATTTGGTCCTCATTGACCGAAGTTATCGTGCTTCAAAATGTGAAAAGTCACAAAACTTGTATGTTTGAGCTCATTAAGTACTATTTTTCTTTGAAACTCAAGAAGATACAATCATGATGTGTAACGTCATGTTAAAAATCTCGTCGAGATGGTTCATTTGAGTATTTGATTAAGAAATTTGGTCCTCATTGACCGAAGTTATCGAGCTTCAACATGTGAAAAGTCACAAAACTTGTATGTTTGAGCTCATTAAGTACTATTTTTCTTTGAAACTCAAGATGATACAATCATGATGTGTTACGTCATGTTAAAGATCTCGTCGAGATGGTTCATTTGAGTCTTTGATTAAGAAATTTGGTCCTCATTGACCGAAGTTATCGAGCTTCAAAATGTGAAAAGTCACAAAACTTGTATGTTTGAGCTCATTAAGTACTATTTTTCTTTGAAACTCAAGAAGATACAATCATGATGTGTAACGTCATGTTAAAAATCTCGTCGAGATGGTTCATTTGAGTCTTTGATTAAGAAATTTGGTCCTCATTGACCGAAGTTATCGAGCTTCAAAATGTGAAAAGTCACAAAACTTGTATGTTTGAGCTCATTAAGTACTATTTTTCTTTGAAACTCAAGATGATACAATCATGATGTGTTACGTCATGTTAAAGATCTCGTCGAGATGGTTCATTTGAGTCTTTGATTAAGAAATGTGGTCCTCATTGACCGAAGTTGTCGAGCTTCAAAGTGTGAAAAGTCACAAAACTTGTATGTTTGAGCTCATTAAGTACTATTTTTCTTTGAAACTCAAGATGATACAATCATGATGTGTTACGTCATGTTAAAGATCTCGTCGAGATGGTTCATTTGAGTATTTGATTAAGAAATTTGGTCCTCATTGACCGAAGTTATCGTGCTTCAAAATGTGAAAAGTCACAAAACTTGTATGTTTGAGCTCATTAAGTACTATTTTTCTTTGAAACTCAAGAAGATACAATCATGATGTGTAACGTCATGTTAAAGATCTCGTCGAGATGGTTCATTTGAGTATTTGATTAAGAAATTTGGTCCTCATTGACCGAAGTTATCGAGCTTCAACATGTGAAAAGTCACAAAAATTTTATGTTTGAGCTCATAAAGTACTATTTTTCGTGGAAACTCAAGATGATACAATCATGATATGTATCATTATGTTAAAGATCTCGTCGAGATGGTTCATTTGAGTCTTTGATTAAGAAATTTGGTCTTCATTGACCGAAGTTATAGAGCTTCAAAGTGTGAAAAGTCACAAAACTTGTATGTTTGAGCTCATAAAGTACTATTTTTCTTTGAAACTCAAGATGATACAATCATGATGTGTTACGTCATGTTAAAGATCTCGTCGAGATGGTTCATTTGAGTCTTTGATTAAGAAATTTGGTCCTCATTGACCGAAGTTATCGAGCTTCAAAGTGTGAAAAGTCACAAAACTTGTATGTTTGAGCTCATAAAGTACTATTTTTCGTGGAAACTCAAGATGATACAATCATGATGTGTATCATTATGTTAAAGATCTCGTCGAGATGGTTCATTTGAGTCTTTGATTAAGAAATTTGGTCCTCATTGACCGAAGTTATCGAGCTTCAAAGTGTGAAAAGTCACAAAACTTGTATTTTTGAGCTCATAAAGTACTATTTTTCGTGGAAACTCAAGATGATACAATCATGATGTGTTACGTCATGTTAAAGATCTCGTCGAGATGGTTCATTTGAGTCTTTGATTAAGAAATTTGGTCCTCATTGACCGAAGTTATCGAGCTTCAACATGTGAAAAGTCACAAAACTTGTATGTTTGAGCTCATTAAGTACTATTTTTCTTTGAAACTCAAGATGATACAATCATGATGTGTTACGTCATGTTAAAGATCTCGTCGAGATGGTTCATTTGAGTCTTTGATTAAGAAATTTGGTCCTCATTGACCGAAGTTATCGAGCTTCAAAATGTGAAAAGTCACAAAACTTGTATGTTTGAGCTCATTAAGTACTATTTTTCTTTGAAACTCAAGAAGATACAATCATGATGTGTAACGTCATGTTAAAAATCTCGTCGAGATGGTTCATTTGAGTCTTTGATTAAGAAATTTGGTCCTCATTGACCGAAGTTATCGAGCTTCAAAATGTAAAAAGTCACAAAACTTGTATGTTTGAGCTCATTAAGTACTATTTTTCTTTGAAACTCAAGAAGATACAATCATGATGTGTAACGTCATGTTAAAGATCTCGTCGAGATGGTTCATTTGAGTATTTGATTAAGAAATTTGGTCCTCATTGACCGAAGTTATCGAGCTTCAACATGTGAAAAGTCACAAAAATTTTATGTTTGAGCTCATAAAGTACTATTTTTCGTGGAAACTCAAGATGATACAATCATGATATGTATCATTATGTTAAAGATCTCGTCGAGATGGTTCATTTGAGTCTTTGATTAAGAAATTTGGTCTTCATTGACCGAAGTTATAGAGCTTCAAAGTGTGAAAAGTCACAAAACTTGTATGTTTGAGCTCATAAAGTACTATTTTTCTTTGAAACTCAAGATGATACAATCATGATGTGTTACGTCATGTTAAAGATCTCGTCGAGATGGTTCATTTGAGTCTTTGATTAAGAAATTTGGTCCTCATTGACCGAAGTTATCGAGCTTCAAAGTGTGAAAAGTCACAAAACTTGTATGTTTGAGCTCATAAAGTACTATTTTTCGTGGAAACTCAAGATGATACAATCATGATGTGTATCATTATGTTAAAGATCTCGTCGAGATGGTTCATTTGAGTCTTTGATTAAGAAATTTGGTCCTCATTGACCGAAGTTATCGAGCTTCAAAGTGTGAAAAGTCACAAAACTTGTATTTTTGAGCTCATAAAGTACTATTTTTCGTGGAAACTCAAGATGATACAATCATGATGTGTTACGTCATGTTAAAGATCTCGTCGAGATGGTTCATTTGAGTCTTTGATTAAGAAATTTGGTCCTCATTGACCGAAGTTATCGAGCTTCAACATGTGAAAAGTCAAAAAAATTGTATGTTTGAGCTCATAAAGTACTATTTTTCTTTGAAACTCAAGATGATACAATCATGATGTGTTACGTCATGTTAAAGATCTCGTCGAGATGGTTCATTTGAGTCTTTGATTAAGAAATTTGGTCCTCATTGACCGAAGTTATCGAGCTTCAAAATGTGAAAAGTCACAAAACTTGTATGTTTGAGCTGATTAAGTACTATTTTTCGTGGAAACTCAAGATGATACAATCATGATGTGTATCATTATGTTAAAGATCTCGTCGAGATGGTTCATTTGAGTCTTTGATTAAGAAATTTGGTCCTCATTGACCGAAGTTATCGAGCTTCAAAGTGTGAAAAGTCACAAAACTTGTATGTTTGAGCTCATAAAGTACTATTTTTCGTGGAAACTCAAGATGATACAATCATGATGTGTTACGTCATGTTAAAGATCTCGTCGAGATGGTTCATTTGAGTCTTTGATTAAGAAATTTGGTCCTCATTGACCGAAGTTATCGAGCTTCAACATGTGAAAAGTCACAAAAATTTTATGTTTGAGCTCATAAAGTACTATTTTTCTTTGAAACTCAAGAAGATACAATCATGATGTGTAACGTCATGTTAAAAATCTCGTCGAGATGGTTCATTTGAGTATTTGATTAAGAAATTTGGTCCTCATTGACCGAAGTTATCGAGCTTCAAAGTGTGAAAAGTCACAAAAATTGTATGTTTGAGCTCATAAAGTACTATTTTTCTTTGAAACTCAAGATGATACAATCATGATGTGTTACGTCATGTTAAAGATCTCGTCGAGATGGTTCATTTGAGTCTTTGATTAAGAAATTTGGTCCTCATTGACCGAAGTTATCGAGCTTCAAAATGTGAAAAGTCACAAAACTTGTATGTTTGAGCTGATTAAGTACTATTTTTCGTGGAAACTCAAGATGATACAATCATGATGTGTATCATTATGTTAAAGATCTCGTCGAGATGGTTCATTTGAGTCTTTGATTAAGAAATTTGGTCCTCATTGACCGAAGTTATCGAGCTTCAAAGTGTGAAAAGTCACAAAACTTGTATGTTTGAGCTCATAAAGTACTATTTTTCGTGGAAACTCAAGATCATACAATCATGATGTGTTACGTCATGTTAAAGATCTCGTCGAGATGGTTCATTTGAGTCTTTGATTAAGAAATTTGGTCCTCATTGACCGAAGTTATCGAGCTTCAACATGTGAAAAGTCACAAAAATTTTATGTTTGAGCTCATAAAGTACTATTTTTCGTGGAAACTCAAGATGATACAATCATGATGTGTATCATTATGTAAAAGATCTCGTCGAGATGGTTCATTTGAGTCTTTGATTAAGAAATTTGGTCCTCATTGACCGAAGTTATCGTGCTTCAAAATGTGAAAAGTCACAAAACTTGTATGTTTGAGCTCATTAAGTACTATTTTTCTTTGAAACTCAAGAAGATACAATCATGATGTGTAACGTCATGTTAAAAATCTCGTCGAGATGGTTCATTTGAGTATTTGATTAAGAAATTTGGTCCTCATTGACCGAAGTTATCGAGCTTCAACATGTGAAAAGTCACAAAACTTGTATGTTTGAGCTCATTAAGTACTATTTTTCTTTGAAACTCAAGATGATACAATCATGATGTGTTACGTCATGTTAAAGATCTCGTCGAGATGGTTCATTTGAGTCTTTGATTAAGAAATTTGGTCCTCATTGACCGAAGTTATCGAGCTTCAAAATGTGAAAAGTCACAAAACTTGTATGTTTGAGCTCATTAAGTACTATTTTTCTTTGAAACTCAAGAAGATACAATCATGATGTGTAACGTCATGTTAAAAATCTCGTCGAGATGGTTCATTTGAGTCTTTGATTAAGAAATTTGGTCCTCATTGACCGAAGTTATCGAGCTTCAAAATGTGAAAAGTCACAAAACTTGTATGTTTGAGCTCATTAAGTACTATTTTTCTTTGAAACTCAAGATGATACAATCATGATGTGTTACGTCATGTTAAAGATCTCGTCGAGATGGTTCATTTGAGTCTTTGATTAAGAAATGTGGTCCTCATTGACCGAAGTTGTCGAGCTTCAAAGTGTGAAAAGTCACAAAACTTGTATGTTTGAGCTCATTAAGTACTATTTTTCTTTGAAACTCAAGATGATACAATCATGATGTGTTACGTCATGTTAAAGATCTCGTCGAGATGGTTCATTTGAGTATTTGATTAAGAAATTTGGTCCTCATTGACCGAAGTTATCGTGCTTCAAAATGTGAAAAGTCACAAAACTTGTATGTTTGAGCTCATTAAGTACTATTTTTCTTTGAAACTCAAGAAGATACAATCATGATGTGTAACGTCATGTTAAAAATCTCGTCGAGATGGTTCATTTGAGTATTTGATTAAGAAATTTGGTCCTCATTGACCGAAGTTATCGAGCTTCAACATGTGAAAAGTCACAAAACTTGTATGTTTGAGCTCATTAAGTACTATTTTTCTTTGAAACTCAAGATGATACAATCATGATGTGTTACGTCATGTTAAAGATCTCGTCGAGATGGTTCATTTGAGTCTTTGATTAAGAAATTTGGTCCTCATTGACCGAAGTTATCGAGCTTCAAAATGTGAAAAGTCACAAAACTTGTATGTTTGAGCTCATTAAGTACTATTTTTCTTTGAAACTCAAGAAGATACAATCATGATGTGTAACGTCATGTTAAAAATCTCGTCGAGATGGTTCATTTGAGTCTTTGATTAAGAAATTTGGTCCTCATTGACCGAAGTTATCGAGCTTCAAAATGTAAAAAGTCACAAAACTTGTATGTTTGAGCTCATTAAGTACTATTTTTCTTTGAAACTCAAGAAGATACAATCATGATGTGTAACGTCATGTTAAAGATCTCGTCGAGATGGTTCATTTGAGTATTTGATTAAGAAATTTGGTCCTCATTGACCGAAGTTATCGAGCTTCAACATGTGAAAAGTCACAAAAATTTTATGTTTGAGCTCATAAAGTACTATTTTTCGTGGAAACTCAAGATGATACAATCATGATATGTATCATTATGTTAAAGATCTCGTCGAGATGGTTCATTTGAGTCTTTGATTAAGAAATTTGGTCTTCATTGACCGAAGTTATAGAGCTTCAAAGTGTGAAAAGTCACAAAACTTGTATGTTTGAGCTCATAAAGTACTATTTTTCTTTGAAACTCAAGATGATACAATCATGATGTGTTACGTCATGTTAAAGATCTCGTCGAGATGGTTCATTTGAGTCTTTGATTAAGAAATTTGGTCCTCATTGACCGAAGTTATCGAGCTTCAAAGTGTGAAAAGTCACAAAACTTGTATGTTTGAGCTCATAAAGTACTATTTTTCGTGGAAACTCAAGATGATACAATCATGATGTGTATCATTATGTTAAAGATCTCGTCGAGATGGTTCATTTGAGTCTTTGATTAAGAAATTTGGTCCTCATTGACCGAAGTTATCGAGCTTCAAAGTGTGAAAAGTCACAAAACTTGTATTTTTGAGCTCATAAAGTACTATTTTTCGTGGAAACTCAAGATGATACAATCATGATGTGTTACGTCATGTTAAAGATCTCGTCGAGATGGTTCATTTGAGTCTTTGATTAAGAAATTTGGTCCTCATTGACCGAAGTTATCGAGCTTCAACATGTGAAAAGTCAAAAAAATTGTATGTTTGAGCTCATAAAGTACTATTTTTCTTTGAAACTCAAGATGATACAATCATGATGTGTTACGTCATGTTAAAGATCTCGTCGAGATGGTTCATTTGAGTCTTTGATTAAGAAATTTGGTCCTCATTGACCGAAGTTATCGAGCTTCAAAATGTGAAAAGTCACAAAACTTGTATGTTTGAGCTGATTAAGTACTATTTTTCGTGGAAACTCAAGATGATACAATCATGATGTGTATCATTATGTTAAAGATCTCGTCGAGATGGTTCATTTGAGTCTTTGATTAAGAAATTTGGTCCTCATTGACCGAAGTTATCGAGCTTCAAAGTGTGAAAAGTCACAAAACTTGTATGTTTGAGCTCATAAAGTACTATTTTTCGTGGAAACTCAAGATGATACAATCATGATGTGTTACGTCATGTTAAAGATCTCGTCGAGATGGTTCATTTGAGTCTTTGATTAAGAAATTTGGTCCTCATTGACCGAAGTTATCGAGCTTCAACATGTGAAAAGTCACAAAAATTTTATGTTTGAGCTCATAAAGTACTATTTTTCTTTGAAACTCAAGAAGATACAATCATGATGTGTAACGTCATGTTAAAAATCTCGTCGAGATGGTTCATTTGAGTATTTGATTAAGAAATTTGGTCCTCATTGACCGAAGTTATCGAGCTTCAAAGTGTGAAAAGTCACAAAAATTGTATGTTTGAGCTCATAAAGTACTATTTTTCGTGGAAACTCAAGATGATACAATCATGATGTGTTACGTCATGTTAAAGATCTCGTCGAGATGGTTCATTTGAGTCTTTGATTAAGAAATTTGGTCCTCATTGACCGAAGTTATCGAGCTTCAAAATGTGAAAAGTCACAAAACTCGTATGTTTGAGCTGATTAAGTACTATTTTTCGTGGAAACTCAAGATGATACAATCATGATGTGTATCATTATGTTAAAGATCTCGTCGAGATGGTTCATTTGAGTCTTTGATTAAGAAATTTGGTCCTCATTGACCGAAGTTATCGAGCTTCAAAGTGTGAAAAGTCACAAAACTTGTATGTTTGAGCTCATAAAGTACTATTTTTCGTGGAAACTCAAGATCATACAATCATGATGTGTTACGTCATGTTAAAGATCTCGTCGAGATGGTTCATTTGAGTCTTTGATTAAGAAATTTGGTCCTCATTGACCGAAGTTATCGAGCTTCAAAATGTAAAAAGTCACAAAACTTGTATGTTTGAGCTCATTAAGTACTATTTTTCTTTGAAACTCAAGAAGATACAATCATGATGTGTAACGTCATGTTAAAGATCTCGTCGAGATGGTTCATTTGAGTATTTGATTAAGAAATTTGGTCCTCATTGACCGAAGTTATCGAGCTTCAAAGTGTGAAAAGTCACAAAACTTGTATTTTTGAGCTCATAAAGTACTATTTTTCGTGGAAACTCAAGATGATACAATCATGATATGTATCATTATGTTAAAGATCTCGTCGAGATGGTTCATTTGAGTCTTTGATTAAGAAATTTGGTCTTCATTGACCGAAGTTATAGAGCTTCAAAGTGTGAAAAGTCACAAAACTTGTATGTTTGAGCTCATAAAGTACTATTTTTCTTTGAAACTCAAGATGATACAATCATGATGTGTTACGTCATGTTAAAGATCTCGTCGAGATGGTTCATTTGAGTCTTTGATTAAGAAATTTGGTCCTCATTGACCGAAGTTATCGAGCTTCAAAGTGTGAAAAGTCACAAAACTTGTATGTTTGAGCTCATAAAGTACTATTTTTCGTGGAAACTCAAGATGATACAATCATGATGTGTATCATTATGTTAAAGATCTCGTCGAGATGGTTCATTTGAGTCTTTGATTAAGAAATTTGGTCCTCATTGACCGAAGTTATCGAGCTTCAAAGTGTGAAAAGTCACAAAACTTGTATTTTTGAGCTCATAAAGTACTATTTTTCGTGGAAACTCAAGATGATACAATCATGATGTGTTACGTCATGTTAAAGATCTCGTCGAGATGGTTCATTTGAGTCTTTGATTAAGAAATTTGGTCCTCATTGACCGAAGTTATCGAGCTTCAACATGTGAAAAGTCAAAAAAATTGTATGTTTGAGCTCATAAAGTACTATTTTTCTTTGAAACTCAAGATGATACAATCATGATGTGTTACGTCATGTTAAAGATCTCGTCGAGATGGTTCATTTGAGTCTTTGATTAAGAAATTTGGTCCTCATTGACCGAAGTTATCGAGCTTCAAAATGTGAAAAGTCACAAAACTTGTATGTTTGAGCTGATTAAGTACTATTTTTCGTGGAAACTCAAGATGATACAATCATGATGTGTATCATTATGTTAAAGATCTCGTCGAGATGGTTCATTTGAGTCTTTGATTAAGAAATTTGGTCCTCATTGACCGAAGTTATCGAGCTTCAAAGTGTGAAAAGTCACAAAACTTGTATGTTTGAGCTCATAAAGTACTATTTTTCGTGGAAACTCAAGATGATACAATCATGATGTGTATCATTATGTTAAAGATCTCGTCGAGATGGTTCATTTGAGTCTTTGATTAAGAAATTTGGTCCTCATTGACCGAAGTTATCGAGCTTCAAAGTGTGAAAAGTCACAAAACTTGTATTTTTGAGCTCATAAAGTACTATTTTTCGTGGAAACTCAAGATGATACAATCATGATGTGTTACGTCATGTTAAAGATCTCGTCGAGATGGTTCATTTGAGTCTTTGATTAAGAAATTTGGTCCTCATTGACCGAAGTTATCGAGCTTCAACATGTGAAAAGTCACAAAACTTGTATGTTTGAGCTCATTAAGTACTATTTTTCTTTGAAACTCAAGATGATACAATCATGATGTGTTACGTCATGTTAAAGATCTCGTCGAGATGGTTCATTTGAGTCTTTGATTAAGAAATTTGGTCCTCATTGACCGAAGTTATCGAGCTTCAAAATGTGAAAAGTCACAAAACTTGTATGTTTGAGCTGATTAAGTACTATTTTTCGTGGAAACTCAAGATGATACAATCATGATGTGTATCATTATGTTAAAGATCTCGTCGAGATGGTTCATTTGAGTCTTTGATTAAGAAATTTGGTCCTCATTGACCGAAGTTATCGAGCTTCAAAGTGTGAAAAGTCACAAAACTTGTATGTTTGAGCTCATAAAGTACTATTTTTCGTGGAAACTCAAGATGATACAATCATGATGTGTTACGTCATGTTAAAGATCTCGTCGAGATGGTTCATTTGAGTCTTTGATTAAGAAATTTGGTCCTCATTGACCGAAGTTATCGAGCTTCAACATGTGAAAAGTCACAAAAATTTTATGTTTGAGCTCATAAAGTACTATTTTTCTTTGAAACTCAAGAAGATACAATCATGATGTGTAACGTCATGTTAAAAATCTCGTCGAGATGGTTCATTTGAGTATTTGATTAAGAAATTTGGTCCTCATTGACCGAAGTTATCGAGCTTCAAAGTGTGAAAAGTCACAAAAATTGTATGTTTGAGCTCATAAAGTACTATTTTTCGTGGAAACTCAAGATGATACAATCATGATGTGTTACGTCATGTTAAAGATCTCGTCGAGATGGTTCATTTGAGTCTTTGATTAAGAAATTTGGTCCTCATTGACCGAAGTTATCGAGCTTCAAAATGTGAAAAGTCACAAAACTCGTATGTTTGAGCTGATTAAGTACTATTTTTCGTGGAAACTCAAGATGATACAATCATGATGTGTATCATTATGTTAAAGATCTCGTCGAGATGGTTCATTTGAGTCTTTGATTAAGAAATTTGGTCCTCATTGACCGAAGTTATCGAGCTTCAAAGTGTGAAAAGTCACAAAACTTGTATGTTTGAGCTCATAAAGTACTATTTTTCGTGGAAACTCAAGATCATACAATCATGATGTGTTACGTCATGTTAAAGATCTCGTCGAGATGGTTCATTTGAGTCTTTGATTAAGAAATTTGGTCCTCATTGACCGAAGTTATCGAGCTTCAAAATGTAAAAAGTCACAAAACTTGTATGTTTGAGCTCATTAAGTACTATTTTTCTTTGAAACTCAAGAAGATACAATCATGATGTGTAACGTCATGTTAAAGATCTCGTCGAGATGGTTCATTTGAGTATTTGATTAAGAAATTTGGTCCTCATTGACCGAAGTTATCGAGCTTCAAAGTGTGAAAAGTCACAAAACTTGTATTTTTGAGCTCATAAAGTACTATTTTTCGTGGAAACTCAAGATGATACAATCATGATATGTATCATTATGTTAAAGATCTCGTCGAGATGGTTCATTTGAGTCTTTGATTAAGAAATTTGGTCTTCATTGACCGAAGTTATAGAGCTTCAAAGTGTGAAAAGTCACAAAACTTGTATGTTTGAGCTCATAAAGTACTATTTTTCTTTGAAACTCAAGATGATACAATCATGATGTGTTACGTCATGTTAAAGATCTCGTCGAGATGGTTCATTTGAGTCTTTGATTAAGAAATTTGGTCCTCATTGACCGAAGTTATCGAGCTTCAAAGTGTGAAAAGTCACAAAACTTGTATGTTTGAGCTCATAAAGTACTATTTTTCGTGGAAACTCAAGATGATACAATCATGATGTGTATCATTATGTTAAAGATCTCGTCGAGATGGTTCATTTGAGTCTTTGATTAAGAAATTTGGTCCTCATTGACCGAAGTTATCGAGCTTCAAAGTGTGAAAAGTCACAAAACTTGTATTTTTGAGCTCATAAAGTACTATTTTTCGTGGAAACTCAAGATGATACAATCATGATATGTATCATTATGTTAAAGATCTCGTCGAGATGGTTCATTTGAGTCTTTGATTAAGAAATTTGGTCTTCATTGACCGAAGTTATAGAGCTTCAAAGTGTGAAAAGTCACAAAACTTGTATGTTTGAGCTCATAAAGTACTATTTTTCTTTGAAACTCAAGATGATACAATCATGATGTGTTACGTCATGTTAAAGATCTCGTCGAGATGGTTCATTTGAGTCTTTGATTAAGAAATTTGGTCCTCATTGACCGAAGTTATCGAGCTTCAAAGTGTGAAAAGTCACAAAACTTGTATGTTTGAGCTCATAAAGTACTATTTTTCGTGGAAACTCAAGATGATACAATCATGATATGTATCATTATGTTAAAGATCTCGTCGAGATGGTTCATTTGAGTCTTTGATTAAGAAATTTGGTCTTCATTGACCGAAGTTATAGAGCTTCAAAGTGTGAAAAGTCACAAAACTTGTATGTTTGAGCTCATAAAGTACTATTTTTCTTTGAAACTCAAGATGATACAATCATGATGTGTTACGTCATGTTAAAGATCTCGTCGAGATGGTTCATTTGAGTCTTTGATTAAGAAATTTGGTCCTCATTGACCGAAGTTATCGAGCTTCAAAGTGTGAAAAGTCACAAAACTTGTATGTTTGAGCTCATAAAGTACTATTTTTCGTGGAAACTCAAGATGATACAATCATGATGTGTATCATTATGTTAAAGATCTCGTCGAGATGGTTCATTTGAGTCTTTGATTAAGAAATTTGGTCCTCATTGACCGAAGTTATCGAGCTTCAAAGTGTGAAAAGTCACAAAACTTGTATTTTTGAGCTCATAAAGTACTATTTTTCGTGGAAACTCAAGATGATACAATCATGATGTGTTACGTCATGTTAAAGATCTCGTCGAGATGGTTCATTTGAGTCTTTGATTAAGAAATTTGGTCCTCATTGACCGAAGTTATCGAGCTTCAACATGTGAAAAGTCAAAAAAATTGTATGTTTGAGCTCATAAAGTACTATTTTTCTTTGAAACTCAAGATGATACAATCATGATGTGTTACGTCATGTTAAAGATCTCGTCGAGATGGTTCATTTGAGTCTTTGATTAAGAAATTTGGTCCTCATTGACCGAAGTTATCGAGCTTCAAAATGTGAAAAGTCACAAAACTTGTATGTTTGAGCTGATTAAGTACTATTTTTCGTGGAAACTCAAGATGATACAATCATGATGTGTATCATTATGTTAAAGATCTCGTCGAGATGGTTCATTTGAGTCTTTGATTAAGAAATTTGGTCCTCATTGACCGAAGTTATCGAGCTTCAAAGTGTGAAAAGTCACAAAACTTGTATGTTTGAGCTCATAAAGTACTATTTTTCGTGGAAACTCAAGATGATACAATCATGATGTGTTACGTCATGTTAAAGATCTCGTCGAGATGGTTCATTTGAGTCTTTGATTAAGAAATTTGGTCCTCATTGACCGAAGTTATCGAGCTTCAACATGTGAAAAGTCACAAAAATTTTATGTTTGAGCTCATAAAGTACTATTTTTCTTTGAAACTCAAGAAGATACAATCATGATGTGTAACGTCATGTTAAAAATCTCGTCGAGATGGTTCATTTGAGTATTTGATTAAGAAATTTGGTCCTCATTGACCGAAGTTATCGAGCTTCAAAGTGTGAAAAGTCACAAAAATTGTATGTTTGAGCTCATAAAGTACTATTTTTCGTGGAAACTCAAGATGATACAATCATGATGTGTTACGTCATGTTAAAGATCTCGTCGAGATGGTTCATTTGAGTCTTTGATTAAGAAATTTGGTCCTCATTGACCGAAGTTATCGAGCTTCAAAATGTGAAAAGTCACAAAACTCGTATGTTTGAGCTGATTAAGTACTATTTTTCGTGGAAACTCAAGATGATACAATCATGATGTGTATCATTATGTTAAAGATCTCGTCGAGATGGTTCATTTGAGTCTTTGATTAAGAAATTTGGTCCTCATTGACCGAAGTTATCGAGCTTCAAAGTGTGAAAAGTCACAAAACTTGTATGTTTGAGCTCATAAAGTACTATTTTTCGTGGAAACTCAAGATCATACAATCATGATGTGTTACGTCATGTTAAAGATCTCGTCGAGATGGTTCATTTGAGTCTTTGATTAAGAAATTTGGTCCTCATTGACCGAAGTTATCGAGCTTCAAAATGTAAAAAGTCACAAAACTTGTATGTTTGAGCTCATTAAGTACTATTTTTCTTTGAAACTCAAGAAGATACAATCATGATGTGTAACGTCATGTTAAAGATCTCGTCGAGATGGTTCATTTGAGTATTTGATTAAGAAATTTGGTCCTCATTGACCGAAGTTATCGAGCTTCAAAGTGTGAAAAGTCACAAAACTTGTATTTTTGAGCTCATAAAGTACTATTTTTCGTGGAAACTCAAGATGATACAATCATGATATGTATCATTATGTTAAAGATCTCGTCGAGATGGTTCATTTGAGTCTTTGATTAAGAAATTTGGTCTTCATTGACCGAAGTTATAGAGCTTCAAAGTGTGAAAAGTCACAAAACTTGTATGTTTGAGCTCATAAAGTACTATTTTTCTTTGAAACTCAAGATGATACAATCATGATGTGTTACGTCATGTTAAAGATCTCGTCGAGATGGTTCATTTGAGTCTTTGATTAAGAAATTTGGTCCTCATTGACCGAAGTTATCGAGCTTCAAAGTGTGAAAAGTCACAAAACTTGTATGTTTGAGCTCATAAAGTACTATTTTTCGTGGAAACTCAAGATGATACAATCATGATGTGTATCATTATGTTAAAGATCTCGTCGAGATGGTTCATTTGAGTCTTTGATTAAGAAATTTGGTCCTCATTGACCGAAGTTATCGAGCTTCAAAGTGTGAAAAGTCACAAAACTTGTATTTTTGAGCTCATAAAGTACTATTTTTCGTGGAAACTCAAGATGATACAATCATGATGTGTTACGTCATGTTAAAGATCTCGTCGAGATGGTTCATTTGAGTCTTTGATTAAGAAATTTGGTCCTCATTGACCGAAGTTATCGAGCTTCAACATGTGAAAAGTCAAAAAAATTGTATGTTTGAGCTCATAAAGTACTATTTTTCTTTGAAACTCAAGATGATACAATCATGATGTGTTACGTCATGTTAAAGATCTCGTCGAGATGGTTCATTTGAGTCTTTGATTAAGAAATTTGGTCCTCATTGACCGAAGTTATCGAGCTTCAAAATGTGAAAAGTCACAAAACTTGTATGTTTGAGCTGATTAAGTACTATTTTTCGTGGAAACTCAAGATGATACAATCATGATGTGTATCATTATGTTAAAGATCTCGTCGAGATGGTTCATTTGAGTCTTTGATTAAGAAATTTGGTCCTCATTGACCGAAGTTATCGAGCTTCAAAGTGTGAAAAGTCACAAAACTTGTATGTTTGAGCTCATAAAGTACTATTTTTCGTGGAAACTCAAGATGATACAATCATGATGTGTATCATTATGTTAAAGATCTCGTCGAGATGGTTCATTTGAGTCTTTGATTAAGAAATTTGGTCCTCATTGACCGAAGTTATCGAGCTTCAAAGTGTGAAAAGTCACAAAACTTGTATTTTTGAGCTCATAAAGTACTATTTTTCGTGGAAACTCAAGATGATACAATCATGATGTGTTACGTCATGTTAAAGATCTCGTCGAGATGGTTCATTTGAGTCTTTGATTAAGAAATTTGGTCCTCATTGACCGAAGTTATCGAGCTTCAACATGTGAAAAGTCACAAAACTTGTATGTTTGAGCTCATTAAGTACTATTTTTCTTTGAAACTCAAGATGATACAATCATGATGTGTTACGTCATGTTAAAGATCTCGTCGAGATGGTTCATTTGAGTCTTTGATTAAGAAATTTGGTCCTCATTGACCGAAGTTATCGAGCTTCAAAATGTGAAAAGTCACAAAACTTGTATGTTTGAGCTGATTAAGTACTATTTTTCGTGGAAACTCAAGATGATACAATCATGATGTGTATCATTATGTTAAAGATCTCGTCGAGATGGTTCATTTGAGTCTTTGATTAAGAAATTTGGTCCTCATTGACCGAAGTTATCGAGCTTCAAAGTGTGAAAAGTCACAAAACTTGTATGTTTGAGCTCATAAAGTACTATTTTTCGTGGAAACTCAAGATGATACAATCATGATGTGTTACGTCATGTTAAAGATCTCGTCGAGATGGTTCATTTGAGTCTTTGATTAAGAAATTTGGTCCTCATTGACCGAAGTTATCGAGCTTCAACATGTGAAAAGTCACAAAAATTTTATGTTTGAGCTCATAAAGTACTATTTTTCTTTGAAACTCAAGAAGATACAATCATGATGTGTAACGTCATGTTAAAAATCTCGTCGAGATGGTTCATTTGAGTATTTGATTAAGAAATTTGGTCCTCATTGACCGAAGTTATCGAGCTTCAAAGTGTGAAAAGTCACAAAAATTGTATGTTTGAGCTCATAAAGTACTATTTTTCGTGGAAACTCAAGATGATACAATCATGATGTGTTACGTCATGTTAAAGATCTCGTCGAGATGGTTCATTTGAGTCTTTGATTAAGAAATTTGGTCCTCATTGACCGAAGTTATCGAGCTTCAAAATGTGAAAAGTCACAAAACTCGTATGTTTGAGCTGATTAAGTACTATTTTTCGTGGAAACTCAAGATGATACAATCATGATGTGTATCATTATGTTAAAGATCTCGTCGAGATGGTTCATTTGAGTCTTTGATTAAGAAATTTGGTCCTCATTGACCGAAGTTATCGAGCTTCAAAGTGTGAAAAGTCACAAAACTTGTATGTTTGAGCTCATAAAGTACTATTTTTCGTGGAAACTCAAGATCATACAATCATGATGTGTTACGTCATGTTAAAGATCTCGTCGAGATGGTTCATTTGAGTCTTTGATTAAGAAATTTGGTCCTCATTGACCGAAGTTATCGAGCTTCAAAATGTAAAAAGTCACAAAACTTGTATGTTTGAGCTCATTAAGTACTATTTTTCTTTGAAACTCAAGAAGATACAATCATGATGTGTAACGTCATGTTAAAGATCTCGTCGAGATGGTTCATTTGAGTATTTGATTAAGAAATTTGGTCCTCATTGACCGAAGTTATCGAGCTTCAAAGTGTGAAAAGTCACAAAACTTGTATTTTTGAGCTCATAAAGTACTATTTTTCGTGGAAACTCAAGATGATACAATCATGATATGTATCATTATGTTAAAGATCTCGTCGAGATGGTTCATTTGAGTCTTTGATTAAGAAATTTGGTCTTCATTGACCGAAGTTATAGAGCTTCAAAGTGTGAAAAGTCACAAAACTTGTATGTTTGAGCTCATAAAGTACTATTTTTCTTTGAAACTCAAGATGATACAATCATGATGTGTTACGTCATGTTAAAGATCTCGTCGAGATGGTTCATTTGAGTCTTTGATTAAGAAATTTGGTCCTCATTGACCGAAGTTATCGAGCTTCAAAGTGTGAAAAGTCACAAAACTTGTATGTTTGAGCTCATAAAGTACTATTTTTCGTGGAAACTCAAGATGATACAATCATGATGTGTATCATTATGTTAAAGATCTCGTCGAGATGGTTCATTTGAGTCTTTGATTAAGAAATTTGGTCCTCATTGACCGAAGTTATCGAGCTTCAAAGTGTGAAAAGTCACAAAACTTGTATTTTTGAGCTCATAAAGTACTATTTTTCGTGGAAACTCAAGATGATACAATCATGATGTGTTACGTCATGTTAAAGATCTCGTCGAGATGGTTCATTTGAGTCTTTGATTAAGAAATTTGGTCCTCATTGACCGAAGTTATCGAGCTTCAACATGTGAAAAGTCAAAAAAATTGTATGTTTGAGCTCATAAAGTACTATTTTTCTTTGAAACTCAAGATGATACAATCATGATGTGTTACGTCATGTTAAAGATCTCGTCGAGATGGTTCATTTGAGTCTTTGATTAAGAAATTTGGTCCTCATTGACCGAAGTTATCGAGCTTCAAAATGTGAAAAGTCACAAAACTTGTATGTTTGAGCTGATTAAGTACTATTTTTCGTGGAAACTCAAGATGATACAATCATGATGTGTATCATTATGTTAAAGATCTCGTCGAGATGGTTCATTTGAGTCTTTGATTAAGAAATTTGGTCCTCATTGACCGAAGTTATCGAGCTTCAAAGTGTGAAAAGTCACAAAACTTGTATGTTTGAGCTCATAAAGTACTATTTTTCGTGGAAACTCAAGATGATACAATCATGATGTGTTACGTCATGTTAAAGATCTCGTCGAGATGGTTCATTTGAGTCTTTGATTAAGAAATTTGGTCCTCATTGACCGAAGTTATCGAGCTTCAACATGTGAAAAGTCACAAAAATTTTATGTTTGAGCTCATAAAGTACTATTTTTCTTTGAAACTCAAGAAGATACAATCATGATGTGTAACGTCATGTTAAAAATCTCGTCGAGATGGTTCATTTGAGTATTTGATTAAGAAATTTGGTCCTCATTGACCGAAGTTATCGAGCTTCAAAGTGTGAAAAGTCACAAAAATTGTATGTTTGAGCTCATAAAGTACTATTTTTCTTTGAAACTCAAGATGATACAATCATGATGTGTTACGTCATGTTAAAGATCTCGTCGAGATGGTTCATTTGAGTCTTTGATTAAGAAATTTGGTCCTCATTGACCGAAGTTATCGAGCTTCAACATGTGAAAAGTCACAAAAATTTTATGTTTGAGCTCATAAAGTACTATTTTTCGTGGAAACTCAAGATGATACAATCATGATATGTATCATTATGTTAAAGATCTCGTCGAGATGGTTCATTTGAGTCTTTGATTAAGAAATTTGGTCTTCATTGACCGAAGTTATAGAGCTTCAAAGTGTGAAAAGTCACAAAACTTGTATGTTTGAGCTCATAAAGTACTATTTTTCTTCGAAACTCAAGATGATACAATCATGATGTGTTACGTCATGTTAAAGATCTCGTCGAGATGGTTCATTTGAGTCTTTGATTAAGAAATTTGGTCCTCATTGACCGAAGTTATCTTGCTTCAACATGTGAAAAGTCACAAAACTTGTATGTTTGAGCTCATAAAGTACTATTTTTCGTGGAAACTCAAGATGATACAATCATGATGTGTTACGTCATGTTAAAGATCTCGTCGAGATGGTTCATTTGAGTCTTTGATTAAGAAATTTGGTCCTCATTGACCGAAGTTATCGAGCTTCAACATGTGAAAAGTCACAAAAATTGTATGTTTGAACTCATAAAGTACTATTTTTCTTTGAAACTCAAGATGATACAATCATGATGTGTTACGTCATGTTAAAGATCTCGTCGAGATGGTTCATTTGAGTCTTTGATTAAGAAATTTGGTCCTCATTGACCGAAGTTATCTCGCTTCAACATGTGAAAAGTCACAAAACTTGTATGTTTGAGCTCATAAAGTACTATTTTTCGTGGAAACTCAAGATGATACAATCATGATGTGTTACGTCATGTTAAAGATCTCGTCGAGATGGTTCATTTGAGTCTTTGATTAAGAAATTTGGTCCTCATTGACCGAAGTTATCGAGCTTCAACATGTGAAAAGTCACAAAAATTGTATGTTTGAACTCATAAAGTACTATTTTTCTTTGAAACTCAAGATGATACAATCATGATGTGTTACGTCATGTTAAAGATCTCGTCGAGATGGTTCATTTGAGTCTTTGATTAAGAAATTTGGTCCTCATTGACCGAAGTTATCGAGCTTCAACATGTGAAAAGTCACAAAAATTGTATGTTTGAGCTCATAAAGTACTATTTTTCTTTGAAACTCAAGATGATACAATCATGATGTGTTACGTCATGTTAAAGATCTCGTCGAGATGGTTCATTTGAGTCTTTGATTAAGAAATTTGGTCCTCATTGACCGAAGTTATCGAGCTTCAAAATGTGAAAAGTCACAAAACTTGTATGTTTGAGCTGATTAAGTACTATTTTTCGTGGAAACTCAAGATCATACAATCATGATGTGTATCATTATGTAAAAGATCTCGTCGAGATGGTTCATTTGAGTCTTCGATTAAGAAATTTGGTCCTCATTGACCGAAGTTATCGAGCTTCAAAATGTGAAAAGTCACAAAACTTGTATGTTTGAGCTGATTAAGTACTATTTTTCGTGGAAACTCAAGATGATACAATCATGATGTGTATCATTATGTTAAAGATCTCGTCGAGATGGTTCATTTGAGTCTTTGATTAAGAAATTTGGTCCTCATTGACCGAAGTTATCGAGCTTCAAAGTGTGAAAAGTCACAAAACTTGTATGTTTGAGCTCATAAAGTACTATTTTTCGTGGAAACTCAAGATGATACAATCATGATGTGTTACGTCATGTTAAAGATCTCGTCGAGATGGTTCATTTGAGTCTTTGATTAAGAAATTTGGTCCTCATTGACCGAAGTTATCGAGCTTCAAAGTGTGAAAAGTCACAAAACTTGTATTTTTGAGCTCATAAAGTACTATTTTTCTTTGAAACTCAAGAAGATACAATCATGATGTGTAACGTCATGTTAAAAATCTCGTCGAGATGGTTCATTTGAGTATTTGATTAAGAAATTTGGTCCTCATTGACCGAAGTTATCGAGCTTCAACATGTGAAAAGTCACAAAAATTTTATGTTTGAGCTCATAAAGTACTATTTTTCTTTGAAACTCAAGAAGATACAATCATGATGTGTAACGTCATGTTAAAAATCTCGTCGAGATGGTTCATTTGAGTATTTGATTAAGAAATTTGGTCCTCATTGACCGAAGTTATCGAGCTTCAACATGTGAAAAGTCAAAAAAATTGTATGTTTGAGCTCATAAAGTACTATTTTTCTTTGAAACTCAAGATGATACAATCATGATGTGTTACGTCATGTTAAAGATCTCGTCGAGATGGTTCATGTGAGTCTTTGATTAAGAAATTTGGTCCTCATTGACCGAAGTTATCGAGCTTCAAAATGTGAAAAGTCACAAAACTTGTATGTTTGAGCTGATTAAGTACTATTTTTCGTGGAAACTCAAGATGATACAATCATGATGTGTATCATTATGTTAAAGATCTCGTCGAGATGGTTCATTTGAGTCTTTGATTAAGAAATTTGGTCCTCATTGACCGAAGTTATCGAGCTTCAAAGTGTGAAAAGTCACAAAACTTGTATGTTTGAGCTCATAAAGTACTATTTTTCTTTGAAACTCAAGATGATACAATCATGATGTGTTACGTCATGTTAAAGATCTCGTCGAGATGGTTCATTTGAGTCTTTGATTAAGAAATTTGGTCCTCATTGACCGAAGTTATCGAGCTTCAAAGTGTGAAAAGTCACAAAACTTGTATTTTTGAGCTCATAAAGTACTATTTTTCGTGGAAACTCAAGATGATACAATCATGATGTGTTACGTCATGTTAAAGATCTCGTCGAGATGGTTCATTTGAGTCTTTGATTAAGAAATTTGGTCCTCATTGACCGAAGTTATCGAGCTTCAAAGTGTGAAAAGTCACAAAACTTGTATGTTTGAGCTCATAAAGTACTATTTTTCGTGGAAACTCAAGATGATACAATCATGATGTGTATCATTATGTTAAAGATCTCGTCGAGATGGTTCATTTGAGTCTTTGATTAAGAAATTTGGTCCTCATTGACCGAAGTTATCGAGCTTCAAAGTGTGAAAAGTCACAAAACTTGTATTTTTGAGCTCATAAAGTACTATTTTTCGTGGAAACTCAAGATGATACAATCATGATGTGTTACGTCATGTTAAAGATCTCGTCGAGATGGTTCATTTGAGTCTTTGATTAAGAAATTTGGTCCTCATTGACCGAAGTTATCGAGCTTCAACATGTGAAAAGTCAAAAAAATTGTATGTTTGAGCTCATAAAGTACTATTTTTCTTTGAAACTCAAGATGATACAATCATGATGTGTTACGTCATGTTAAAGATCTCGTCGAGATGGTTCATGTGAGTCTTTGATTAAGAAATTTGGTCCTCATTGACCGAAGTTATCGAGCTTCAAAATGTGAAAAGTCACAAAACTTGTATGTTTGAGCTGATTAAGTACTATTTTTCGTGGAAACTCAAGATGATACAATCATGATGTGTATCATTATGTTAAAGATCTCGTCGAGATGGTTCATTTGAGTCTTTGATTAAGAAATTTGGTCCTCATTGACCGAAGTTATCGAGCTTCAAAGTGTGAAAAGTCACAAAACTTGTATGTTTGAGCTCATAAAGTACTATTTTTCGTGGAAACTCAAGATGATACAATCATGATGTGTTACGTCATGTTAAAGATCTCGTCGAGATGGTTCATTTGAGTCTTTGATTAAGAAATTTGGTCCTCATTGACCGAAGTTATCGAGCTTCAACATGTGAAAAGTCACAAAAATTTTATGTTTGAGCTCATAAAGTACTATTTTTCTTTGAAACTCAAGAAGATACAATCATGATGTGTAACGTCATGTTAAAAATCTCGTCGAGATGGTTCATTTGAGTATTTGATTAAGAAATTTGGTCCTCATTGACCGAAGTTATCGAGCTTCAAAGTGTGAAAAGTCACAAAAATTGTATGTTTGAGCTCATAAAGTACTATTTTTCTTTGAAACTCAAGATGATACAATCATGATGTGTTACGTCATGTTAAAGATCTCGTCGAGATGGTTCATTTGAGTCTTTGATTAAGAAATTTGGTCCTCATTGACCGAAGTTATCGAGCTTCAAAGTGTGAAAAGTCACAAAACTTGTATTTTTGAGCTGATTAAGTACTATTTTTCGTGGAAACTCAAGATGATACAATCATGATGTGTAACGTCATGTTAAAAATCTCGTCGAGATGGTTCATTTGAGTCTTTGATTAAGAAATTTGGTCCTCATTGACCGAAGTTATCGAGCTTCAACATGTGAAAAGTCAAAAAAATTGTATGTTTGAGCTCATAAAGTACTATTTTTCTTTGAAACTCAAGATGATACAATCATGATGTGTTACGTCATGTTAAAGATCTCGTCGAGATGGTTCATTTGAGTCTTTGATTAAGAAATTTGGTCCTCATTGACCGAAGTTATCGAGCTTCAAAATGTGAAAAGTCACAAAACTTGTATGTTTGAGCTGATTAAGTACTATTTTTCGTGGAAACTCAAGATGATACAATCATGATGTGTATCATTATGTTAAAGATCTCGTCGAGATGGTTCATTTGAGTCTTTGATTAAGAAATTTGGTCCTCATTGACCGAAGTTATCGAGCTTCAAAGTGTGAAAAGTCACAAAACTTGTATGTTTGAGCTCATAAAGTACTATTTTTCGTGGAAACTCAAGATGATACAATCATGATGTGTTACGTCATGTTAAAGATCTCGTCGAGATGGTTCATTTGAGTCTTTGATTAAGAAATTTGGTCCTCATTGACCGAAGTTATCGAGCTTCAACATGTGAAAAGTCACAAAAATTTTATGTTTGAGCTCATAAAGTACTATTTTTCTTTGAAACTCAAGAAGATACAATCATGATGTGTAACGTCATGTTAAAAATCTCGTCGAGATGGTTCATTTGAGTATTTGATTAAGAAATTTGGTCCTCATTGACCGAAGTTATCGAGCTTCAAAGTGTGAAAAGTCACAAAAATTGTATGTTTGAGCTCATAAAGTACTATTTTTCTTTGAAACTCAAGATGATACAATCATGATGTGTTACGTCATGTTAAAGATCTCGTCGAGATGGTTCATTTGAGTCTTTGATTAAGAAATTTGGTCCTCATTGACCGAAGTTATCGAGCTTCAAAATGTGAAAAGTCACAAAACTTGTATGTTTGAGCTGATTAAGTACTATTTTTCGTGGAAACTCAAGATGATACAATCATGATGTGTATCATTATGTTAAAGATCTCGTCGAGATGGTTCATTTGAGTCTTTGATTAAGAAATTTGGTCCTCATTGACCGAAGTTATCGAGCTTCAAAGTGTGAAAAGTCACAAAACTTGTATGTTTGAGCTCATAAAGTACTATTTTTCGTGGAAACTCAAGATCATACAATCATGATGTGTTACGTCATGTTAAAGATCTCGTCGAGATGGTTCATTTGAGTCTTTGATTAAGAAATTTGGTCCTCATTGACCGAAGTTATCGAGCTTCAACATGTGAAAAGTCACAAAAATTTTATGTTTGAGCTCATAAAGTACTATTTTTCGTGGAAACTCAAGATGATACAATCATGATGTGTATCATTATGTAAAAGATCTCGTCGAGATGGTTCATTTGAGTCTTTGATTAAGAAATTTGGTCCTCATTGACCGAAGTTATCGAGCTTCAAAATGTGAAAAGTCACAAAACTTGTATGTTTGAGCTCATTAAGTACTATTTTTCTTTGAAACTCAAGATGATACAATCATGATGTGTTACGTCATGTTAAAGATCTCGTCGAGATGGTTCATTTGAGTCTTTGATTAAGAAATGTGGTCCTCATTGACCGAAGTTATCGAGCTTCAAAGTGTGAAAAGTCACAAAACTTGTATGTTTGAGCTCATAAAGTACTATTTTTCGTGGAAACTCAAGATGATACAATCATGATGTGTTACGTCATGTTAAAGATCTCGTCGAGATGGTTCATTTGAGTCTTTGATTAAGAAATTTGGTCCTCATTGACCGAAGTTATCGAGCTTCAACATGTGAAAAGTCACAAAAATTGTATGTTTGAGCGCATAAAGTACTATTTTTCGAGGAAACTCAAGATGATACAATCATGATGTGTTACGTCATGTTAAAGATCTCGTCGAGATGGTTCATTTGAGTCTTTGATTAGGAAATTTGGTCCTCATTGACCGAAGTTATCGAGCTTCAAAATGTGAAAAGTCACAAAACTTGTATGTTTGAGCTGATTAAGTACTATTTTTCGTGGAAACTCAAGATGATACAATCATGATGTGTATCATTATGTTAAAGATCTCGTCGAGATGGTTCATTTGAGTCTTTGATTAAGAAATTTGGTCCTCATTGACCGAAGTTATCGAGCTTCAAAATGTGAAAAGTCACAAAACTTGTATGTTTGAGCTCATTAAGTACTATTTTTCTTTGAAACTCAAGAAGATACAATCATGATGTGTAACGTCATGTTAAAGATCTCGTCGAGATGGTTCATTTGAGTATTTGATTAAGAAATTTGGTCCTCATTGACCGAAGTTATCGAGCTTCAACATGTGAAAAGTCACAAAAATTTTATGTTTGAGCTCATAAAGTACTATTTTTCGTGGAAACTCAAGATGATACAATCATGATATGTATCATTATGTTAAAGATCTCGTCGAGATGGTTCATTTGAGTCTTTGATTAAGAAATTTGGTCTTCATTGACCGAAGTTATAGAGCTTCAAAGTGTGAAAAGTCACAAAACTTGTATGTTTGAGCTCATAAAGTACTATTTTTCTTTGAAACTCAAGATGATACAATCATGATGTGTTACGTCATGTTAAAGATCTCGTCGAGATGGTTCATTTGAGTCTTTGATTAAGAAATTTGGTCCTCATTGACCGAAGTTATCGAGCTTCAAAGTGTGAAAAGTCACAAAACTTGTATGTTTGAGCTCATAAAGTACTATTTTTCGTGGAAACTCAAGATGATACAATCATGATGTGTATCATTATGTTAAAGATCTCGTCGAGATGGTTCATTTGAGTCTTTGATTAAGAAATTTGGTCCTCATTGACCGAAGTTATCGAGCTTCAAAGTGTGAAAAGTCACAAAACTTGTATGTTTGAGCTCATAAAGTACTATTTTTCTTTGAAACTCAAGATGATACAATCATGATGTGTTACGTCATGTTAAAGATCTCGTCGAGATGGTTCATTTGAGTCTTTGATTAAGAAATTTGGTCCTCATTGACCGAAGTTATCGAGCTTCAAAATGTGAAAAGTCACAAAACTTGTATGTTTGAGCTGATTAAGTACTATTTTTCGTGGAAACTCAAGATGATACAATCATGATGTGTATCATTATGTTAAAGATCTCGTCGAGATGGTTCATTTGAGTCTTTGATTAAGAAATTTGGTCCTCATTGACCGAAGTTATCGAGCTTCAACATGTGAAAAGTCAAAAAAATTGTATGTTTGAGCTCATAAAGTACTATTTTTCTTTGAAACTCAAGATGATACAATCATGATGTGTTACGTCATGTTAAAGATCTCGTCGAGATGGTTCATTTGAGTCTTTGATTAAGAAATTTGGTCCTCATTGACCGAAGTTATCGAGCTTCAAAATGTGAAAAGTCACAAAACTTGTATGTTTGAGCTGATTAAGTACTATTTTTCGTGGAAACTCAAGATGATACAATCATGATGTGTATCATTATGTTAAAGATCTCGTCGAGATGGTTCATTTGAGTCTTTGATTAAGAAATTTGGTCCTCATTGACCGAAGTTATCGAGCTTCAAAGTGTGAAAAGTCACAAAACTTGTATGTTTGAGCTCATAAAGTACTATTTTTCGTGGAAACTCAAGATGATACAATCATGATGTGTTACGTCATGTTAAAGATCTCGTCGAGATGGTTCATTTGAGTCTTTGATTAAGAAATTTGGTCCTCATTGACCGAAGTTATCGAGCTTCAACATGTGAAAAGTCACAAAAATTTTATGTTTGAGCTCATAAAGTACTATTTTTCGTGGAAACTCAAGATGATACAATCATGATGTGTATCATTATGTAAAAGATCTCGTCGAGATGGTTCATTTGAGTCTTTGATTAAGAAATTTGGTCCTCATTGACCGAAGTTATCGAGCTTCAACATGTGAAAAGTCACAAAAATTGTATGTTTGAGCTCATTAAGTACTATTTTTCTTTGAAACTCAAGAAGATACAATCATGATGTGTAACGTCATGTTAAAAATCTCGTCGAGATGGTTCATTTGAGTATTTGATTAAGAAATTTGGTCCTCATTGACCGAAGTTATCGAGCTTCAAAGTGTGAAAAGTCACAAAAATTGTATGTTTGAGCTCATAAAGTACTATTTTTCTTTGAAACTCAAGATGATACAATCATGATGTGTTACGTCACGTTAAAGATCTCGTCGAGATGGTTCATTTGAGTATTTGATTAAGAAATTTGGTCCTCATTGACCGAAGTTATCGAGCTTCAACATGTGAAAAGTCACAAAAATTTTATGTTTGAGCTCATAAAGTACTATTTTTCGTGGAAACTCAAGATGATATAATCATGATGTGTATCATTATGTTAAAGATCTCGTCGAGATGGTCCATTTGAGTCTTTGATTAAGAAATTTGGTCCTCATTGACCGAAGTTATCGAGCTTCAAAGTGTGAAAAGTCACAAAACTTGTATGTTTGAGCTCATAAAGTACTATTTTTTTTTGAAACTCAAGATGATACAATCATGATGTGTTACGTCATGTTAAAGATCTCGTCGAGATGGTTCATTTGAGTCTTTGATTAAGAAATGTGGTCCTCATTGACCGAAGTTATCGAGCTTCAAAGTGTGAAAAGTCACAAAACTTGTATGTTTGAGCTCATAAAGTACTATTTTTCGTGGAAACTCAAGATGATACAATCATGATGTGTTACGTCATGTTAAAGATCTCGTCGAGATGGTTCATTTGAGTCTTTGATTAAGAAATTTGGTCCTCATTGACCGAAGTTATCGAGCTTCAACATGTGAAAAGTCACAAAAATTGTATGTTTGAGCGCATAAAGTACTATTTTTCGAGGAAACTCAAGATGATACAATCATGATGTGTTACGTCATGTTAAAGATCTCGTCGAGATGGTTCATTTGAGTCTTTGATTAGGAAATTTGGTCCTCATTGACCGAAGTTATCGAGCTTCAAAATGTGAAAAGTCACAAAACTTGTATGTTTGAGCTGATTAAGTACTATTTTTCGTGGAAACTCAAGATGATACAATCATGATGTGTATCATTATGTTAAAGATCTCGTCGAGATGGTTCATTTGAGTCTTTGATTAAGAAATTTGGTCCTCATTGACCGAAGTTATCGAGCTTCAAAATGTGAAAAGTCACAAAACTTGTATGTTTGAGCTGATTAAGTACTATTTTTCGTGGAAACTCAAGATGATACAATCATGATGTGTATCATTATGTTAAAGATCTCGTCGAGATGGTTCATTTGAGTCTTTGATTAAGAAATTTGGTCCTCATTGACCGAAGTTATCGAGCTTCAAAGTGTGAAAAGTCACAAAACTTGTATGTTTGAGCTCATAAAGTACTATTTTTCGTGGAAACTCAAGATGATACAATCATGATGTGTTACGTCATGTTAAAGATCTCGTCGAGATGGTTCATTTGAGTCTTTGATTAAGAAATTTGGTCCTCATTGACCGAAGTTATCGAGCTTCAACATGTGAAAAGTCACAAAAATTTTATGTTTGAGCTCATAAAGTACTATTTTTCGTGGAAACTCAAGATGATACAATCATGATGTGTATCATTATGTAAAAGATCTCGTCGAGATGGTTCATTTGAGTCTTTGATTAAGAAATTTGGTCCTCATTGACCGAAGTTATCGAGCTTCAACATGTGAAAAGTCACAAAAATTGTATGTTTGAGCTCATTAAGTACTATTTTTCTTTGAAACTCAAGAAGATACAATCATGATGTGTAACGTCATGTTAAAAATCTCGTCGAGATGGTTCATTTGAGTATTTGATTAAGAAATTTGGTCCTCATTGACCGAAGTTATCGAGCTTCAACATGTGAAAAGTCACAAAAATTTTATGTTTGAGCTCATAAAGTACTATTTTTCGTGGAAACTCAAGATGATATAATCATGATGTGTATCATTATGTTAAAGATCTCGTCGAGATGGTTCATTTGAGTCTTTGATTAAGAAATTTGGTCCTCATTGACCGAAGTTATCGAGCTTCAAAATGTGAAAAGTCACAAAACTTGTATGTTTGAGCTCATTAAGTACTATTTTTCTTTGAAACTCAAGAAGATACAATCATGATGTGTAACGTCATGTTAAAAATCTCGTCGAGATGGTTCATTTGAGTCTTTGATTAAGAAATTTGGTCCTCATTGACCGAACTTATCGAGCTTCAACATGTGAAAAGTCACAAAAATTGTATGTTTGAGCTCATAAAGTACTATTTTTCTTTGAAACTCAAGATGATACAATCATGATGTGTTACGTCATGTTAAAGATCTCGTCGAGATGGTTCATTTGAGTCTTTGATTAAGAAATTTGGTCCTCATTGACCGAAGTTATCTTGCTTCAACATGTGAAAAGTCACAAAACTTGTATGTTTGAGCTCATAAAGTACTATTTTTCGTGGAAACTCAAGATGATACAATCATGATGTGTTACGTCATGTTAAAGATCTCGTCGAGATGGTTCATTTGAGTTTTTGATTAAGAAATTTGGTCCTCATTGACCGAAGTTATCGAGCTTCAACATGTGAAAAGTCACAAAACTTGTATGTTTGAGCTCATAAAGTACTATTTTTCGTGGAAACTCAAGATGATACAATCATGATGTGTTACGTCATGTTAAAGATCTCGTCGAGATGGTTCATTTGAGTCTTTGATTAAGAAATTTGGTCCTCATTGACCGAAGTTATCTTGCTTCAACATGTGAAAAGTCACAAAACTTGTATGTTTGAGCTCATAAAGTACTATTTTTCGTGGAAACTCAAGATGATACAATCATGATGTGTTACGTCATGTTAAAGATCTCGTCGAGATGGTTCATTTGAGTCTTTGATTAAGAAATTTGGTCCTCATTGACCGAAGTTATCGAGCTTCAAAATGTGAAAAGTCACAAAACTTGTATGTTTGAGCTGATTAAGTACTATTTTTCGTGGAAACTCAAGATCATTCAATCATGATGTGTACCATTATGTTAAAGATCTCGTCGAGATGGTTCATTTGAGTCTGTGATTAAGAAATTTGGTCCTCATTGACCGAAGTTATCGAGCTTCAAAATGTGAAAAGTCACAAAACTTGTATGTTTGAGCTCATAAAGTACTATTTTTCGTGGAAACTCAAGACGATACAATCATGATATGTATCATTATGTTAAAGATCTCGTCGAGATGGTTCATTTGAGTCTTTGATTAAGAAATTTGGTCCTCATTGACCGAAGTTATCGAGCTTCAACATGTGAAAAGTCACAAAAATTTTATGTTTGAGCTCATAAAGTACTATTTTTCGTGGAAACTCAAGATGATACAATCATGATGTGTATCATTATGTTAAAGATCTCGTCGAGATGGTTCATTTGAGTCTTTGATTAAGAAATTTGGTCCTTATTGACCGAAGTTATCGAGCTTCAAAATGTGAAAAGTCACAAAACTTGTATGTTTGAGCTCATTAAGTACTATTTTTCTTTGAAACTCAAGAAGATACAATCATGATGTGTAACGTCATGTTAAAAATCTCGTCGAGATGGTTCATTTGAGTCTTTGATTAAGAAATTTGGTCCTCATTGACCGAAGTTATCGAGCTTCAACATGTGAAAAGTCACAAAAATTGTATGTTTGAGCTCATAAAGTACTATTTTTCTTTGAAACTCAAGTTGATACAATCATGATGTGTTACGTCATGTTAAAGATCTCGTCGAGATGGTTCATTTGAGTCTTTGATTAAGAAATTTGGTCCTCATTGACCGAAGTTATCGAGCTTCAACATGTGAAAAGTCACAAAAATTTTATGTTTGAGCTCATAAAGTACTATTTTTCGTGGAAACTCAAGATGATACAATAATGATGTGTATCATTATGTTAAAGATCTCGTCGAGATGGTTCATTTGAGTCTTTGATTAAGAAATTTGGTCCTCATTGACCGAAGTTATCGAGCTTCAAAATGTGAAAAGTCACAAAACTTGTATGTTTGAGCTCATTAAGTACTATTTTTCTTTGAAACTCAAGAAGATACAATCATGATGTGTAACGTCATGTTAAAAATCTCGTCGAGATGGTTCATTTGAGTCTTTGATTAAGAAATTTGGTCCTCATTGACCGAAGTTATCGAGCTTCAACATGTGAAAAGTTACAAAAATTGTATGTTTGAGCTCATAAAGTACTATTTTTCTTTGAAACTCAAGTTGATACAATCATGATGTGTTACGTCATGTTAAAGATCTCGTCGAGATGGTTCATTTGAGTCTTTGATTAAGAAATTTGGTCCTCATTGACCGAAGTTATCGAGCTTCACAATGTGAAAAGTCACAAAACTTGTATGTTTGAGCTCATTAAGTACTATTTTTCTTTGAAACTCAAGAAGATACAATCATGATGTGTAACGTCATGTTAAAAATCTCGTCGAGATGGTTCATTTGAGTCTTTGATTAAGAAATTTGGTCCTCATTGACCGAAGTTATCGAGCTTCAACATGTGAAAAGACACAAAAATTGTATGTTTGAACTCATAAAGTACTATTTTTCTTTGAAACTCAAGATGATACAATCATGATGTGTTACGTCATGTTAAAGATCTCGTCGAGATGGTTCATTTGAGTCTTTGATTAAGAAATTTGGTCCTCATTGACCGAAGTTATCTTGCTTCAACATGTGAAAAGTCACAAAACTTGTATGTTTGAGCTCATAAAGTACTATTTTTCGTGGAAACTCAAGATGATACAATCATGATGTGTTACGTCATGTTAAAGATCTCGTCGAGATGGTTCATTTGAGTCTTTGATTAAGAAATTTGGTCCTCATTGACCGAAGTTATCGAGCTTCAAAATGTGAAAAGTCACAAAACTTGTATGTTTGAGCTGATTAAGTACTATTTTTCGTGGAAACTCAAGATCATACAATCATGATGTGTATCATTATGTAAAAGATCTCGTCGAGATGGTTCATTTGAGTCTTTGATTAAGAAATTTGGTCCTCATTGACCGAAGTTATCGAGCTTCAACATGTGAAAAGTCACAAAAATTGTATGTTTGAGCTCATAAAGTACTATTTTTCGTGGAAACTCAAGATGATACAATCATGATATGTATCATTATGTTAAAGATCTCGTCGAGATGGTTCATTTGAGTCTTTGATTAAGAAATTTGGTCCTCATTGACCGAAGTTATCGAGCTTCAACATGTGAAAAGTCACAAAAATTTTATGTTTGAGCTCATAAAGTACTATTTTTCGTGGAAACTCAAGATGATACAATCATGATGTGTATCATTATGTTAAAGATCTCGTCGAGATGGTTCATTTGAGTCTTTGATTAAGAAATTTGGTCCTCATTGACCGAAGTTATCGAGCTTCAACATGTGAAAAGACACAAAAATTGTATGTTTGAACTCATAAAGTACTATTTTTCTTTGAAACTCAAGATGATACAATCATGATGTGTTACGTCATGTTAAAGATCTCGTCGAGATGGTTCATTTGAGTCTTTGATTAAGAAATTTGGTCCTCATTGACCGAAGTTATCGAGCTTCAAAGTGTGAAAAGTCACAAAACTTGTATGTTTGAGCTCATAAAGTACTATTTTTTTTTGAAACTCAAGATGATACAATCATGATGTGTTACGTCATGTTAAAGATCTCGTCGAGATGGTTCATTTGAGTCTTTGATTAAGAAATTTGGTCCTCATTGACCGAAGTTATCTTGCTTCAACATGTGAAAAGTCACAAAACTTGTATGTTTGAGCTCATAAAGTACTATTTTTCGTGGAAACTCAAGATGATACAATCATGATGTGTTACGTCATGTTAAAGATCTCGTCGAGATGGTTCATTTGAGTCTTTGATTAAGAAATTTGGTCCTCATTGACCGAAGTTATCGAGCTTCAACATGTGAAAAGTCACAAAAATTGTATGTTTGAGCGCATAAAGTACTATTTTTCGAGGAAACTCAAGATGATACAATCATGATGTGTTACGTCATGTTAAAGATCTCGTCGAGATGGTTCATTTGAGTCTTTGATTAGGAAATTTGGTCCTCATTGACCGAAGTTATCGAGCTTCAAAATGTGAAAAGTCACAAAACTTGTATGTTTGAGCTGATTAAGTACTATTTTTCGTGGAAACTCAAGATGATACAATCATGATGTGTATCATTATGTTAAAGATCTCGTCGAGATGGTTCATTTGAGTCTTTGATTAAGAAATTTGGTCCTCATTGACCGAAGTTATCGAGCTTCAAAATGTGAAAAGTCACAAAACTTGTATGTTTGAGCTGATTAAGTACTATTTTTCGTGGAAACTCAAGATGATACAATCATGATGTGTATCATTATGTTAAAGATCTCGTCGAGATGGTTCATTTGAGTCTTTGATTAAGAAATTTGGTCCTCATTGACCGAAGTTATCGAGCTTCAAAATGTGAAAAGTCACAAAACTTGTATGTTTGAGCTGATTAAGTACTATTTTTCGTGGAAACTCAAGATGATACAATCATGATGTGTATCATTATGTTAAAGATCTCGTCGAGATGGTTCATTTGAGTCTTTGATTAAGAAATTTGGTCCTCATTGACCGAAGTTATCGAGCTTCAAAGTGTGAAAAGTCACAAAACTTGTATGTTTGAGCTCAT